>NC_134688.1:185752441-186053441 GCF_050947455.1 Rhinoderma darwinii | reverse complement strand
ACAGCATACAGATAATAAGCACACAGTGATGTCACAATAGAGGGATATTGTGCACAGTAATACCACAGTACAAGGATAATCAATTCAATGAGTGACAGTATCAGACATATAAAAATAGTGCTGTCACAGTAAGGGCCCTTTTACACGGGCCAATTATCGGGCAAACGATTGTTCATAGAATGCTCGTTGCTGATAATTGCCCTGCTGATCGTATCGGTTTAACCCCTTCCCGATATTTGTCGTAAGTATACGACATGGAAAGCCAGTGCTTCCCGAAAAATGTCATATACTTACGCCAAATGTTTGGCACCGGCTCAGAAGCTGAGCCGGTACCATCATCCCCGGATGTCAGCTGTATCTGACAGCTGACATCCTGCTGTAACGGCGGGGACCGAAGTTAACTTTGATCCCCGTCATTAACCCCTTAAATGCAGCCGTAAAATACGATGGCTACATTTAAGGTGTTTGCAGCTCATCGACACCCCAGCAATCAAATCGCCGGGGTGTTGGGGACTGGAATGGCAACCGGAGGCCTATTACTGGCCTCCCGGTGTGCCTAGTACGGAAAACTTCCAGCCCCCGCCCGGAGGCGGGGCCTGAAAGGCTTCCGTAGCCACCGGCAAGATGGCGCCGTCTCATGAGATGAGCCGGCATCATCAGCGGTGGATATCAGCTGCATGTTACAGCTGACATCCACCTGTAATGGCAGGAACCGGAGCTAGCTCTGATCCCTGCCATTAACCGCTCAGATGCAGCGATCGGATGTGATCGCTGCATCTTTGTGATTGCTAGCAGATCGGCAGCTGTGCCCTGCAATCGCACGACTGCCGACTGCTATTATGACACCAGGAGACCTAACAATGGCCTCCTGTTTGCCATTACAGAAGCCGATTAGGCCCTGCTCGGAGGCGAAGCCTAATCGGCTTGCTGTCAGAGAATGACTGACAAATCGAATACATTGCACTATGTAACGCCTTACAGCCCCAAATCCCCCCTGTAGATAACGCCATACAGCTCCCTGTAGATAACGCCTTACAGACCCCTGTAGATAACGCCATACAGCCCCCCTGTAGATAATGCCTTACAGCCCCAAATCCCCCCTGTAGATAACGCCATACAGCCCCCCTGAAGATAACGCCATACAGCTTCCCCTGTAGATAATGCCATCCAGCTTCCCTTGTAGATAACGGCATACAGACCCCCCTGTAGATAACGGCATACAGACCCCCTGTAGATAACGCCATACAGACCCCCTGTAGATAACGCCATACAGCCCCCCCTGTAGATAACACCATACAGCCCCCCTGTAGATAACGCCATACAGACCCCCCCAAAAAAAACGGCCTATAGTTTGTCCTTCAAAATAGATGTATCCCCTATCCACAGGATACATGTGTGATCGCTGGCAGCGATAAGGAGAACAGGGAACCGAAAGTCCCCCGAAGTTCTCCATGACAAACCTCGGACCTCCGGCGTCTGCGTAGTTCAAGCGCGACCGGTGCGCAAGTCATTTCTATGGAGCTGTAGACAGACCCCGGAAGTCTGAGGTTTGTCGTGGAGAACTTCAGGGGACTTTCGGTCCCCCGTTCTCCTTATCGCTGGGCGTCCCAGCAATCCCACATGTATCCCCTATCCTGTGGATAGGGGATGCTTGTCTTTTGTAGGAACAACCCCTTCAGTGGCGTCGCGCTGTAGCAGCCATAGCGGCTGCTAGTGGAGCCTCCAGCCATGGGAGGGGGGCCCGTGCCCGCTACGGCTGCTATAGCGGTAGTTACGCCACTGGTGCGGAGTGTGGACCAAAAGGGAGATAAGTAAAGACACCGTTTATCAGTGCGACACCGGCCTGTGCAGAAATGATTGCTTCACAGCGTAACATACATCTATGGATTATTTTATTGTTTACCCCATTATTATACCCCCTGAGTATGCCCCTGATGTACTCTGCCCGGCTTACATGTACCCCCACATTATAAACACCAGTAATACTCAAACAAAAACCACTACTCAAACCAAGCAAAATCTACGCTTCAAAAGCCAAATGGCGCTCCCCCATCTGAGCCCTACAGTGTGCCCAAACAGCAGTTTACTTCCACATATATGGCACCGCCATACCCGGGAGAACCCTTTTAACAATTTTTTGGGTGTGTGTCTAGAGTGGCATAAGCTGAGCACGACATACTTGCCACTGAATTGGCAATTCTGAGGAAAAATGTAAATTTTAACTTTGCACCATACGCAGCTCATTTATTTACGGAAAAGACCTGTTGGATGAAAATGCTCACTACACCCCTTAATAAATGCCTTGAGGGGTGTAGTTTCTAAAATGGGGTCACTTCTGGGGGGTTTCTTTTATTATTTCCCATCTGAGCCTCTGCAATTGTGAACCAATTCTGTGTAAATCGCCAAATTAGGCCTCAATTTCGCATGGTATACTGTAACTCAAATGTCCAGGCAAAAAGATTAGGGCCCCATGTAGGGTGAGTCTAAAACCGGGAAACACAGCATAACAATTAGAGAGCTGTCTTGTTATGGTGGCACAAGCTGGGCACCACATATTGGCATATCTATTGAAAAATCCCATTTTTACTCTGCAATATCGAGTGCACACTAATTTATGCAAAACACCTTTAGGGTTAACATGCTCACTACACCCCTAGGTGAATACCTTGAGGGGTGTAGTTTCCAAAATGGGGGTCACTTTTGGGGGATTTCCACTGTTTTGGTCCCACATGGGTTTTGCAAATGCGACATAGCGACCAGAAACCAATCCAGCAAAATCTGTACTCCGAAAGATAAATTGCGCTCCTTCCCTTCTGACCCCTGAGTTTATAACCACATATGGGGTATTGCCGTACTTGGGAGAAATTGCTTAACAAATGTTGGGGTTCTTTTTCTGCTTTATATTTTAAGAAAATGAAAAATTTTGTGCTAAAGCTATGTCTTATTGGAAAAAAAATGAAATTATTTATTTTTACTACCCAATTCAAATAAAATCTATGAAACACCTGTGGGGTCAAAATGCTCACTACACCCCTAGATCAATTCATCAAGGGGTGTAGTATCCCAAATGGAGTCCCTTTTGGGTAGTTTCCACTGTCCTGGTACCTTAGGGGCTTTGAAAAAGCGATATGGTATCAAGAAACGAATCCAGCAAAATCTGTGCTCCTTCTCTTCTGATCCTTGCCGTGTGCCCAAACAGTAGTTTATGACCACATATGGGGTGTTTCCGTACTCCAGAGAAGTTGCTTTACAAATGTTGGGGTTCTTTTTTTCCTTTATTTGTTGAGAAAATGAAAAATTTTGAGCTAAAGCGAAGTCTTATTGAAGAAAAAGGATTGTTTTTATTTTCACTGCCCAATTCTAATAAATTCTATGAAACACCTGTGGGGTCAAAATGATCACTACACCCATAGATGAATTCCACAAGGGGTGTAGTTTCCAATATGGGGGTCACTTTTTTTGGCGTTTTCATTGTTTTGTCCCCTCAGGGACTCTGCAAATGCGACCTGGCCTCCGCAAACCATTCCTGCTAAATTTGAGTTCCAAAAGCCAAATGGCGCTCTTTCCCTTCTAAGCCCTGCCGTGTGTCTAAACAGCTGTTTATGACCACATACGGGGTACTGTTTTACTCGGGAGAAATTGCTCTACAAATGTTATGGTGCTTTTTCTCCTTTAGTCCTTTTGGAAATTAAAAAAAATTAGCTAAACCTACATTTATTTGAAAGAATGTAGATTTTAATTTTCATGGCCTACTTCCAAAAAATTTCTGCAAAAAAACTGTCTGGTCAAAATGCTTACTATACCCCTAAATAAATTCCTCGAGGGGTGTAGTTTCCAAAATGGGGTCACTTTTGGCGGGTTTCCACTGTTTTGGTACCACAAGAGCTCTTCAAAGCTGACATGGAGCCTAAAATATATTCTAATAAAAAGGAGACCCCAAAATGCACTAGATATACCATTCCTTCTGAGGCCTGTGTTTCAGTCCATAAGCAAACTAGAGCCACATGTGGGATGTTTCCTAAAACTGCAGATAAATAATGGGCAATAAATATTGAGTTGCGTTTCTCTGGTAAAACTTTGTGTTACAAAAAAAATGGATTAAAAATAAATTTCTGCAACAACAAAAAATTCAATTTGTAAATTTCACCTCTATTTTGGTTTAATTCCTGTGAAACGTCTAAAGGGTTAATAAACTTTCTAAATGCTGTTTTGAATACTTTGAGGGGTGAAGTTTTTAAAATGGGGTGACTTTTTGGAGGTTTCTAATATATAAGGCCCTAAAAGCCACTTCACAACTGAACTGGCTCCTGTAAAAATAGCCTTTTGAAATTTTATTGAAAATGGGAGAAATTGCTGCTAAAGTTCTAAGCCTTGTAACGTCATAGAAAAATAAAAGGATGTTCAAAAAATGATGTCAATCTAATGTAGACATATGGGGGATGTTAATTAGCGACTACTTTGTGTGGTATAACTGCCTGTCTTACAAGCAGATACATTTAAATTTAGAAAAATGCACATTTTTTTAATTTTTTGCAAAATGTGTGTGTTTTCCACATTTAAATACTGTATGTAGTAACATGTGAAACATGTCAGATTTGAAAAATGAGGCTCTGTCAGGAAGGTCAAAAGTGGCTAAAGAGGGAAGGGGTTAAAGTAAAATATTATCGTTGTCGGCAGCACATCTCTCTGTGTATACAGGGAGACGCATTGTTGACATGATAATAATGTATGGGGACGAGCGATCGGAGTAACGAGTGCTCGTTCCCATACTAGCTCCTTGTGAAAGGACCAAACGAGCACCGATCAATGAGCTGTCTCGTTGATCGGTACTCATTTACACAGCCCAGGACTGGCCACGTAAGAGGACCTTAAGAGGACAATTCACAGTGATATCATAGAAAATGGACATAGTGATGTAACAGTATAAGGATAATATATACCATGATATCATAGCACAGGAATAACACACAAAAAAACAGAGTGATATGACAGTGAAGGTATAATTCATATAATAATTTTATAGAACAGGAATGATGAAAGGAGTGACATTGGACAAGAGGGATAAGTTATTACTAAAACGGCTGTCTTGAATCTCTAGTGCACTTATGGCCGGCTTTAGTCTTTAGTGAGCTTGTCCAAAAGTTTCTTTATTTACAGTCATGTTGACCCCAAAAAAAACTGTTTGGGGATGCAACCATTATTTGTCCTGCACCACTGGCTACAGTGAAACCAACATAGGTCTTGTGTAGATTTCAGAGTCATTACCATTCTAATATGGAGATCAGATGAAAGTTTAGTTCTTAGTTTTTCAGACAAAAATAAACTGATGATCGTAATTTAATCTGTCATTCTTGGCCCTCACAAAGCCTCTGTGTGAAATTGGGGATACATGTAGGTACAGTATGGCCCCATAGATTTCTATGGATGCCATTTTATTCAACCGTAATACAGTCATGTACATGAGGCTTCAGGTATTCCTTTTGCTAGTCCAATCATGTAAATGAGGCCCACATTTTAAATCATTGTTATTCTTGTTTTGCCAAATAGACTAAAGGCCCTTTTAGACCGACCGATAAGCGGACAGTGCAGCCGACCGCTGATCAACGAGACATTGTTGATCTGCGTTCTTTGCCCATGTCACACGGTGCTATAGATGGGGACGAGCGGTCGTTACTCCGATCGCTCGGCCCCATACATTATTATCATGTCAGCAGTGCGTCTCCCTGTTTACACAGGGATATGTGCTGCCAACAACGATGGTATTTAACTTTTTTAAAACGATACGACCAGCAGATGATCGAACGTTTGCTCGTTCATCTGCTGATCGTTCCCCTGTTTACACAGGGAAATTATCGGCAACGAACGTTATATGTACGCTCGTCTGCACGATAATCTGCCAGTGTAAAACCCCCTTTAGTAAATCTCTGAACATTTTTAAAGCTTACCATATCTCTTATCTTGAGAGACTTGATTATCCTTGTTAAGATGTCCCAGGGCTTTGTAGACAAAGACCAAACACAAGCATTAAATACAAGAAAATTGGAAAAGTCTTGTTGGAACGATAGCCGTGTGTGTATCTTTTATATTCTGTACCAGTAATTGCACCATCCATTTTCTTTACACAAAGCTGCAGTAAAGAGAAGAAACATACATGCATCTTAACACAATAACACAGCCTCTAAACCGAGAAGACCTTTCCTTGAACCTGCTTGTCAACACTAACCTGTCACCTTTCTTCTTTATTACTGTAGAAATATGCTTGGTGTCACCCTAGAGAAACAACGTTGCATTATTACTTTAAGAAACCAAAAATTAAGACTTTTGTCATGACAATGGTACAACAATCGGCCAGCTTTACATATCATATATTTAACTTTATGTAGACACATTTATAAATCATAGAAATGTATATATGTGCTATTACAGATAAAAGATGTAATGTCTAGAGGTATGCAGTATATCATATGCAAATATCTGTTATAGAATAGAGTTATAGTTGTACTAATATTTGCATATACTGTACTAACTAAATACAAAAAAAATGTAGACTTTTCATATTTAACTCATATTTCCATCCACTACGTAAAATTAGTAGTATAGTAGTAAACAGAATTTAATGTTGCCAAAGTTTGGTAATTATGTTTCAGTCACTTACATAGATATTGGCAAGTTTCTGTTCTACAAAATGGTCCGAAAGTGCAGCAATATCAGTTAAAATCTTTAAATTTGTTTCTCAGAAATAGATGTTAAAACTGTCCCTTTGTCATTGATTGAACATGCTGACCGAATTAATAACCCGTTAATAACCACCCACTGTCTTTTGACGGTGGGTAGTGCAGGTCCTGAGACTACAGCAACGTCTTTTGACATCGCTGTAGAAAAGGCTTATGGGCGCTCTAGTGAAGGCTGATGCTCTAAGCAGGAGCTGTTACTAACAGCTCCAGATCTTGGAGAAGCCTGCTGTAAACGGCTGGGATCGGTGGAACCACGGCATAACCAAAGGGGACTGCCCTTTTCGATCTGAAACTGGGGAACTATCTGCAGTTAGTCCTGGGAACCCAGAAAGGACACCATGGGCAATATCGAAACTGGAGTACCTTGGGCCCACCCGTCAGCTATATAGATCTTATGCAATGACTCTTAATTGTGTAGTAAAACGTTTATAGTAAAATGTGTGTAATAAACCAAAGACCAATATTACCACCACATAGTGACTATATAGTGGTAGACACCAGTCCTACACAAGCGCTCTGCAGACTATATAACGTAAAGGAGTTTTCCCATCTTAGACATTTATAGCATATCCAAAGGAAATTACAAGAATGTCTATAGATGTGGGTCCCAGCTCTGGGACCCACACCTATATCTAGAACTGACTGCAGAATCTAGGCGGAGACCAGTGGAGAGACGGTCATGCGTGCGCGCAGCTCTCTCCATTCTGTTCAATGGGAGTTACAGGAACATCCAAACAAGAGCTGCTTGGCTGTTTCCATAATAACCATACAGCAGAAAAGAGAGCGCTGCGCACATGCGCAACCCCTTCTCCACTACTCTCCACCTGGATTCAGCAGTCAGTTCTTGATATAGGTGTGGGTCACCTGTAGATATGCCATAAATGTCTAAGATGGGAAAACTCATTTAATACAATAGAGTGAAATCCAGTGACTCACCAGTGATGTCTTCTAAGATTGGAGTCGCTCACTTTTTCTTTTCCTCTTCATCTGGCCCACATTACCCTGACACCTTCTCCCAAATACGAATTGACTCTGCAGAATTTGCAACACAAACATCTTTTGGCTTCTCGCTTTTCTAGCACCTCCCCACCCTCTAAAAATATCTCTAGATAGTGTGCCACACAGTCCGCCTCTTGTAGATAGTGCCACACAGCGCCCCCACAGTAGACAGTGCCAAACAGCCCCCTACTGCCCACTGTAGATAGTGCCACACAGTCCCCCTTTATACATAGTGCCACACAGCCCCGCAAACACAAAAAAATGTTTACTTACCTAGCCCCAATCCCGCTACGGACGGAGCTGCTCGGAGATGGGACCCTTGCGTAGACCAGCATGATGCAGTGACGTCATCATGCCGGCCTCCGCAGGGTTTCTTCCCAGCACCTTATAGGCTGTAGGCCTAGCGTGGCCTGTAGCCTATAGTTTTCAATTGTATCTGCGTCCTGAGTTGGAATGGATCACCAGCACCTGGATTTCTATTTAGACCCCCAGGTTGCGCTACCCAGACCACTGTTCACACAGTATTTTCCATTTATATGGATCATGCTGCATGGACTCCTTCATTAGGGTTCTTTTTTTTTTTTAAAAAGCTGACCATAAAGTCCTGTTGATTTCAGTAGTAATGCCCCAGTTTACACTGGAGCTGTTGTTTTTCATGTGGTATTACCGCATGAAATAATGATTAATTTATTATATAGGTTATTGTTCTCACCATTGTTAAATATATGCTGGTTGGTTCATCAACAGCAATTCTGTCATATATCCTAGCCATTGCTAGGTAAAGGCTAGGTAATCTGGTTTTTCCCTTACCAATATGGCCACCGGATCATTCCCGGCATGTGCGGCGCATGCCCGGACATGTGCACTGTGAACAAAATGGAGATAGCCTAAATCACATATCTACCTTTACTAATATGGCTGCCGGATAACTTCAGATACGAACAGCGCATGCACGGACATGTGAATTAGGCACAGAATTGAAATTACTTTGGGCTAATAGTATCCCTCACCTGTAATGTTTGAGCATGCACAATTAAGTCACTAGAATGCTGAAAACGGCGCAAAATACACACTGGAACGTGGATTATTAAAGACACCATGGTAAATAAACACATTTTTAACACAGGTGTATATTATATTTGTTTATTGCACTGATTAGCACTGTATGCACTTCATGACTATATTAAAGCACTAGTACACTTTTGTATTTGTTCTAAATACTAGTTGGTTACTCTATGTCTAGTTTTAAACGTACCTTAATTTGTAACATTACTGTATTTTATTTATTTTTTTATTAATCACTTGTAATAAGGACCAATTGCTATTTCCTTATTTAAACCACTGATATGTAAACATGAATCATGCTTGATAGATGGCTCCAGTGTTAGAGCCAAAACATCGCACCAGGGCGAATAAATAAAACTACTTTTTTCACATTTAATTGGAGTGCTGCCTATTTTTGTATACGTATGTTGCGCTTCTGTTTCAAGAGGCGATTTATCGGGGCCCTAAAATTAGGGAACCAAAAAGGCGAGGGCCCAAACATATCTGCTGGAAGCGAGGGTGCCCGTTTTATACCAGGACAACACTTTCCAGCAAAATTCCCCAAACTGCAAAGGTGCGGAGTGTGGACCAAAAGGGGGATAAGAAAGGAAACCATTTATCAGTGAGACACTGGCCTGTGCAGAAAGGATTGCTTCACAGCGTAACACACATCCATGGATTATTTTATTGGTTTTTTTCCCCATTATTATACCACCTGACAGTGCCCGTGATGTACTCTGCCCAGCTTACATGTACCCCTACATTATAATCTGAAATACCAGTAAAACTCCAAACAAATCTACTACCAAGCAAAATCTACGCTTCAAAATCCAAATGGCGCTCCCTCCCTTCTGAGCCCTACAGCCTGCCCAAACAGCAGTTTACTTCCACATATATGGCATTGCCATACCAAGGAGAACCCTTTTAACAATTTTTGAGATGTGTGTCTACAGTGGCATAAGCTGGGCATGACATATTTGCAACTGAATTGGCATATCTGGGGAAAAATTAACATTTTTACTTTGCACCATCTGCAGCACATTCATTTATGGAAAAGACCTGTGGGGTGAAAATGCTCACTACACGCCTTAATAAATGTCTTGTGGGGTGTAGCTTCCAAAATGGATTCACTTCTCTGGGGTATCTTTTATTATCTCGCATCAGAGCCTCTGCAATTGTGAACCAATACTTTGTAAATCGCCATATTAGGACTCAATTTCGCATGGTACACTTTCACTCCTGAGCCCTGTTGAATGTCCAGGCAAAAGATTAGTGCACCATGTAGGGTGATTCTAAAACTGGGAAACAGCATAATATTTAGAGAGCTGTCTTGTTATGGTGGCACAAGCTGGGCACCACATATTGGCATATCTATGGTAAAAATCCCATTTTCACTCTGCAACATCGAGTGCACACTAATTTCTGCAAAACACCTGCGGGGTCAACATGCTCACTACACCCCTAGGTGAATACCTTGAGGGGTGTAGTTTGCAAAATGGGGTCACTTCTGGGGAGTTTCCACTGTTTTGGTC
Organism: Rhinoderma darwinii; assembly: GCF_050947455.1. NCBI lineage: Eukaryota > Metazoa > Chordata > Amphibia > Anura > Rhinodermatidae > Rhinoderma > Rhinoderma darwinii. The sequence goes on along the minus strand of NC_134688.1, from coordinate 186,043,132 downwards.
CCACAGGGGCTTTGCAAATGCTACATAGCGACCAGAAACCAATCCAGCAAAATCTGCACTCCAAAAGTGAAATGGCGCTCCTTCCCTTCTGAGCCCTACTGTCTGCCCAAACAGCAGTTTATGACACATATGGGGTATTGCCGCACTCGGGAGAAATTGCTTTACAAATGTTGGGGTGCTTTTTCTCCTTTATTTTTTGAGAAAATGAAAAAGTTTGAGCTAAAGCTACGGAAAAAAATTTAATTTTTATTATTACTACCCAATTCAAATAAAATCTATGAAACACCTGTGGGGTCAAAATGCTCACTACACCCCTAGATTAATTCCTCAAGGGGTTTAGTATCCCAAATTGAGTCTCTTTTGGGTAGTTTCGACTGTACTGGTACCTTAGGGGCTTTGAAAAAGCGATATGGTATCAAGAAACCAATCCAGCAAAATCTGTGCTCCTTCTCTTCTGATCCTTGCCGTGTGCCCAAGCAGTAGTTTATGACCACATATCGGGTGTTTCCATACTCCAGAGAAGTTGCTTTACAAATGTTGGGGTTCTTTTTTCCTTTATTTGTTGAGAAAATGAAAAATTTTGAGCTAAAGCTAAGTCTTATTGAAGAAAAATGTTTTTATTTTCACTTCCCAATTCTAATAAAATCTATGACACACATGTGGGGTACAAATGCTCACAACACACCTAGATGAATTCCTGAAGGGGTGTAGTTTCCCAAATGGAGTAACTTTTTGCATGTTTTCACTGTTTTGGTCCCTCAGGGGCTTTGCAAATGCAACAAAAGCCAAATAGCGCTCTTTTCCTTCTAAGCTCTCCCGTGTCTCCAAACATCCGCTTATGACCACATGTGGGGTATCGGTTTACTAGGGAGAAATTGTTTTACAAATTTTATGGTGATTGTTCTCCTTTAGTCCTTTCCTTGTGGGAATGAGAAAAAATTTGCTAAATCTACATTTTCTTTGAAAAAATGTCGATTTTAATTTTCATGGCCTACTTCCAATAATTTCTGCAATAAACCTGTAGGGTCAAAATGCTCACTATAATCCTAGATAATTTCCACTGTTTTGGCACTGCAAGAGCCCTTCAAACCTGACATGGTGCCTAAAATATATTCTAATAAAAAGGAGGCCTAAAATCCACTAGGTACTCCTTTGATTCTGAGGCCTGTGCTTCAGTCCATTAGCACACTAGGGCCACATGTGGGATATTTCCTAAAACTGCAGAACCTGGGCAATAAATATTTATTTGCGTTTCTCTGGTAAAACTTTGTGTTACAAAAAAAATGGATTAAAAATGAATTTCTGCAACAACAAAAAACGGAATGTGTAAATTTCACCTCTACTTTGGTTTAATTCCTGTGAAACGTCTAAAAGGGTTAAGAAACTTTCTAAATGCTGTTTTGAATACTTTGAGGGGTGAAGTTTTTAAAATGTGGTGACTTATTGAGGGTTTCTAATATGTTAAGCCCTAAAAGCCACTTTACAACTAAACTGGTCCATGAAAAAATAGCCTGTCCAAGCGATTCCGAGATTTGTTTTCTCGTGACACATTGGACTGTATGTTACTGTTAAAATTTGCTCGGTACATTTACTATTTAATTCTGAAAAACCCCAAAATTAGTATTTTTCTAAATTTAAATGTATCTGCTTGTAAGACAGATAGTAATACCACACACACTAGTTACTAATTAGCATTTCCCATATGTCTACTTTATGTTGGCATAGTTTTTTGAACATCCTTTTATTTTTCTAGGACGATACAAGGCTTTGAACTTTAGCAGCAATTTCTCAAATTTTCAAGAAAATTTCCAAAACCTATTTTTATAGGTACCAGTTCAGTTCTGAAGTTGCTTTGAGGGCCTTATATATTAGAAACTTCCATAAGTCACCAAATTTTAAAAACTGCACCCCTCAAAGTATTCAATACAGCATTTAGAACGTTTCTTAACCCTTTAGGTGTTTCACAGGAATTGAAGCAAAGTAGAGGTGAAATTTCCAAATTTCTTTTTTTTGTCGGAAAATACATTTTAATCCTTTTTGTACTCTAACACAGAAAGTTTTACCAGAGAAACGCAACTTAATATTCATTGCCCAGATTCTGCAGTTTTTAGAAATATCCCACATGTGGCCCTAGTATGTTAATGGACTGAAGTACAGACCGCAGAAGCAAAAGAGCACCTAGGGGATTTTGGGGCCTCCTTTTTATTAGAATATATGTTAGGCACCATGTCCGGTTTAAAGAGGTCTTTTTAGTGCCAAAACAGTGGAAACACCCCCAAAAAGACACCATTTGGCAAACTACACCCCTCAAGGAATTCATCAAGAGGTATAGTGAGCATTTTAACCCCACAGGTTTTTTGCTGAATTTAGTGGAATTAGTCCGTAAAAATGAAAATCTAAATTTTTTCCAATAAAGCTTAGAAATGATCAATTTTTACCAGGAATAAAGAAGAAAAAGTGCCCCAACATTCGTAAAGTAATTTCTCCTGATTATGAAAATACCCAATATGTGGTAATAAACGGATGTTCGGACACACGGCAGGGCTCAGAAGGGAAGGAGCGATATTTGGCTTTTGGAGCTCAAGTTTACTCAATTGGTTTTTGATTGTCATGTCGCATTTGCAAACTCCCTGAGGGACCAAAACAGTAGGCACCCCCCAGAAGTGATCCCATTTAGGAAACTACAGCCCTAAAAAGAATTTGTCTAGGGGTATAGTGAGCATTTTGATCCCATAGTTTTTTTTGCTGAATTTAGTGTAATTAGGCCGTCAAAACTTCTATTGTTTTTTATTCTTTTTTTTTTACGGCTTTCACCGTGTTCTATAAATGACATATTTAATTTATTCTGTGGGTCGATGAAATTACGGCGATGCCATATGTATATAGGTTTTATGTTTTACCGTGTTCGCACAATAAAATCACGGTTTTAAAAAAATTATTTTGTTTTTGTGTCGCAATATTCTAAGAGCCACAACTTATTTTTTCATTTTCTATCAGGAAAGCTGTGTGAGGGCTTGTTTTTTGCAGAACAAACTGTAGTTTTTATTGGTACAATTCTTGGGTGGTCACCATGCAGGATATATTTTTATAGTTCAGGTCGTTACGGACGCGGCGATACCAATTATGCATAGTTTATTTGTTATTTTTTTTAATAATAAAAGGACTTTATAAGGGATAAAGGGCATATTTTACATTTTATTATTTTGACATTTTACTTTTGTACATTTTTTTTGTAACTTTTTGTAACTTTTTTTTCTTAGTCCCACTAGGGACTTGAAGATCCAAATGTTGGATCGTTGTTATAATACCCTGCAATACTTATGTATTGCAGGGTATTATACCTGTCAGTTTCACACTGTTCGCCTTCCATAGATGGCAGACCGGAAACCTTTGTTAGGCTTCCGGTTGCTATAGCAATTGCCCCCCGCAATCGCGTAGCGGTGTGCCGATGTTGCTATAACAACTTAAATGCGGCGGTCGCTATTGACATGTTTTCCCCCAGTACTAAGGCTGCTAGTAGCAGCCTGTGCTGGTAGATGCTGGGCTGCTGGGACCGCCTGTGTGTTCTGTTAGGAGCACACATAGATTAACGAGCTGCAGGCACAAGGACCAGTGTTAATCTACGGTCACTTTATGTGGTAATAACTCTGGAATGCTTTTATGTATCCAAGCGATTCTGAGATGGACTTTAGGTTAGTGGTAAAATTTGGTCGATATATTCAGTGTTTATTTGTGAAAAACCACAAAATTCAGAGAAAATGTGCAAAAACTAGCATTTTTCTAAATTTAAATGTATTTGCTTGTAAGAAAGATATTAATACCACACAAAATAGTTACTAGTTAACATTTTCCTTTATGTTTGCATAGTTTTTAAAAGTATTTTTCTTTTTCTAGGACGTTACAAGGCTTAGAACTTTAGCAGCAATTTCTCACATTTTCAAGAAAATGTCAAAAGGTAATTTTTTCAGAGACCAGTTCAGTTCTGAAGTGGCTTTGAAGGCCTTGTATATTAGAAAGTCACCATAAATCACCCCATTTTAAAAACTAGAGCCCTCAAAGCATTCAAACAGCATTCAGAAAGTGTTTTAACTCTTTAGGCGTTTCACAGGAATAAAAGCAAAGTAGAGGGGAAATTTACTATTTGTATTTTTTTTGCCAAAATTCATAGGTAATACATTTTTTTATTTAACACAGAAGGTTTTACCAGAGAAACGCAACTTAATATTTATTGCCCAGATTCTGCCGTTTTTAGAAATATCCCACATGTGGCCCTAGTGTGCTAATGGACTGAAACACAGGCTTTAGAAGCAAAGGAGCACCTAGTGGATTTTGGGGCTGCCTTTTTTAGAATATATTTTAGGCACTATGTCAGGTTTGAAGAGGTCTACACCCCACAAGAAATTTATCTAGGGATATAGTTAGCATTTTGACCCCCACAGTTTCTTTACTAAACTTATTGGAATTAGTCTGTAAAAATTAAAATCTACTTTTTTCTAAAAAAAAAAAACACAGACATTTTTAATTTTTACAAGGAATAAATGATAAAAAGGACCCCAACATTTGTAAAGCATCTTTTCCCGATAACGACAATTCAACTAATATGGTAATAAACTGCTGTTTGGACCCACGGCAGGGCTCACAATTGAAGGAGCACCATTTCAATTTTGGAGAGCAGATTTTGCTGGAATAGTTTTCAGTGCCATGACGTGTTTGCAAAACAGCGGAAACCCCCCAAAAGTACCTATTTTTGATACTACACCCCTCAAGGAATATTTCTAGGGGTATAGTTAGCATTTTGACCCCACACGGTTTTTGCAGAATTTATGAGAATTATGCCGTGAAATTGAAAATTTGATTTTTTTCTAATAAAATTTCGTTTTAGCTCAGATTTTTTCATTTTTACAATAGATAAGGGAGAAAAATTACACCAACATTTGTAAAGCAAACGCTCCTGAGCACAGCAATACCCAATATGTGGTAATAAACTGCTGTTCGGACACACGGCGGGGCTTAGAAAGGACAGAGCGCCATTTGACTTTTGGAGCTCAAGTTTTGCTGGAATGGTCACATTTGCAAAGCCACTGAGGGGCCAAAATAGTGCAAACCCCGCAAAAGTGACCCCATTTGGGAAACTACACCCCTCGTGGAATTTATCTAGCGGTATAGTGAGCATTTTGACCCCACAGTTTTTTTTGCTGAATTTATTGGAATTATGCAGTGAAAATGAAAATCTACTTTTCTAATTTTTTCCACTAAAATGTTGCATTTTTTTCATTTTCACAAGGAATAAAGGAGAAAAAGCACCCCAACAATTGTAAAGCAATTTCTACCGAGTACGGTAATACCCCATATGTGGTAATAAACTGCTGCTTGGACACACGGCAGGGCTCAGAAAGGCAGAAGTGCTACTTGGCATTTAGATTTTGGTTGATTGTTTTTTGGGTGCCATGTCACATTTGCAGAGCCCCTGAGGTACCAGTACAGTAGAAACCCCTGAGAAGTGATTCCATTTAGGAAACTATACCTCTCAGGGTAAATATTTAGGGTGTAGTGAGCATTTTGATCACTCAGGTGTTTCATTGATTGTATTAGAATGAGGCAGTGGAAATGAAAAAAAAATTTTCCCCAAAATATGTAGTTTTGCACCAAATGTTTTTCCACAAGGGGTAACAGGAGAAAAAACAACATACAATTTGTTACCCAATTTCTCCCGAGTAGGACTATACCCCACGTGTGGCTATAAACTGCTGTTTGGGCACATGGCAGAGCTCAAAATGGGAGGAGCGCCATTTGGCTTTTAGAGCACAGATTTTGCAGGACTGGTGTACGGGCGCAGAGCTCCCTTAGGTACCAGAGTAGAGTGTAAAACCCTGAGAAGTGACCTTATTTTGTAAAGTACACCCCCTCAAGGCAATTATCATTTGCCTGGACATATGACAGGGCTTAGGAGTGAAAGGCGCATGTGAGGCTTATTTATGTGATTTTGGCAGCATTAGCCCACAATGGCAGGGGTCTGGGATCAAATAGTAAAACAAACCCCCAAGTAGTGACCCCCATTTTGGAAACTGGAGCCCTGAAGGCATTTTATTAAGGGGTGTAGTGAGCATTTTGACCACACAGGTTGTTTTTTTTTTTTTTATTAGAAATGGAGGCTCAGTGGATGGTGCAAAGTGAAAATTGCAAATTTCCACAGGTATATGCCATTTTAGTGCACAATGTTTCACCTTCTCTATGAAGGCATTTTCAAATTGAAAATAATAAGAGGGTATAATAATGGGGTAAATAAATAATATTTCATAGATATGTGGCCGGTGTCGCACTGATAAATGGTGCCAGATGTTATCCACTTTTGGACACTCTGCACATTTTCCATCGCCATATTCTGAGAGCCAGAACTTCTTTATTTTTTCTCCACTGGAGCTGTCTGAGGGCTTATTTGTTGCGGGACAATCTGTAGCTTTTATTGGTACAATTTTGGGGTACATGAGATTTTTTGATCACTTTTTATTTCATTTTTTGGCAAGCAAGGTGACCAAAAACCCGCAGTTCTGACCTTTTTTTATTCTTTTTTTTTTTTACCGGCGTCCGCCATGTGCTATGAATGACAATTTTACTGTATTCTGTGGGTCGGTATGATTACGGCGATACCATATGTATATAGTTTTTCTTATGTTTTGCAGCGTCAGCACAATAAAATCACTTTTGTTTCAAATTATTTATTTTTTGTGTCACCATATTCTGAGAGCCGTAACTTTTATTATTTTTCCGTCAAAAAAGCTGTGGGAGGGCTTGTTTTTTGCGGGACGGGCTGAAGTTTTAAATGGTATAATTTTGAGGTGTATGCAACTTTTAGATCCTTTTTTTTTATTGTGTTTTGGGAGGGGTAGTGACTAACAAACAGCGATTCTGGAATATTTTTTTTATTTTTTATGGTGTTCACCGTGCGGGTAAAATAGTGTGATATTTTTATAGCTCGGGTCGTTACAGACGCGGGGATACCACATATGTGTACTTTTTTTTAATGTTTTCCATTTTTTTCTATAATTAAAAGACTTAGGCCCCATGCACACGAACTTAAAAACGCCCGTAATCACGGGCCGTAATTACGGCCCGTAATTATGGGCCCATAGACTTCTATTGGCCACGGGTACCCCCCGTATGCTAACGGGAAGGTGCCCGTGCCGTTGAAAAATATAGAACATGTCCTATTTCAGGCCGTAATTACGGCACGGGCAGGCCCATAGAAGTCTATGGGGCTCCCGTAATTATGGGTGACTACGTGTGTGCACCCGTAATTACGGGAGCGTTGCTAGGCGACGTCAGGGGATAGTCACTGTCCAGGGTGCTGAAAGAGTTAAACGATTGGCAGTAACTCTTTCAGCACCCTGGACAGTGACTTCCGATCACAATATAGATCAACGTGTAAAAAAAAAATAGAAGTTCATACATACCCAGAACTCCCTGCTTCTTCCTTCAGTCCGGCCTCCCGGGATGACGTTTCAGCCCATGTGACCGCTACCGCCAATCACAAGCTGCAGCGGTCACATGGACTGCCGCGTCATCCAGGGAGGTCGGGCTGGATGTCGAAAGAGGGACGCGTCACCAAGACAACGGCCAGGTAAGTATGAATTTCTTTTACTACGGAAAGGGCTGCCCCTTCTTTTTATCCTGCACTGATAGAGAGAAGGGGCATCCGATTAGTGCAGTGCAATTTTGCATCGAAAACGTGCCCATAAATGCGGGTGGAATACTGGTGACACCGGACCCGTATTTACGGGCATGAGTCCATAAATACTGATGCAATATGGGTCGAATACGTGTGACCAAGGAGCCATATTTACGCCAGTATTTACGGGAGGAAAAAAATATATTCATGTGCATGAGGCCTTATTATGGGAAAAAAGGCTGTTAGTGTTTTTTAACATGAAACTTGTTTTTTTTTACTTTTTTTACAACATTTTTATTAACTTGTATTAACTTTTTTTTGTCCCACTAGGGGACTTGAAGGCATGAAGCCCTGATCGCTATTCTAATACACTGCACTACCTACATAGTGCAGTGTATGAGAGCTGTCAGCTATGCACTGACAGCAAGCCTATTAGGCTTTGCCTCCTGGCGGGGCCTAATAGGCTTCCGTACTAGGAAGCAATTGTTAGTCTACGGTTGCCATAGCAACCATAAGAAACCCCGCGGGTGCCGATGGTTGTCATTAGCAACCATAGGGTGCGGTCTAATCGCTTAGATGCAGCAAGAGCTGCATCTAAGGGGTTAATCGGCCGATCCGAGCCTAGCTCCGGTCCTGGCCGTTCGAGCACGATGTCAGCTGTGACAAATAGCTGACACCCGTGCCCGTGGCAACCATGATGGTTGCGACAGGTTAGAAGACACTTCGATGCAGCGATCGCTTTGATCGCTGCATCTAAGGAGTTAATCGGCCGGATTGGAGCCTAGCTCCGGTCCTGGCCATTACAGCGTGGTGTCGGACAGCCGATAACCGGCGGTGATGGTGCTGTCTCAGCTTCTGAGCCAGCGCCATCACATACACCTTCTCATGGAGCTGTGATTGGTCAGTCTGCTGTGACAGACCAATCAAAGCAATCACCGGCTGGGGACTGCTGTGATTGGTCCCCTGCCGTCTTATTGTGCCGATCAACTGTCATAAACAGTTGACGGCACAGTTCTGTCACCCTGTCCTTTGACAGGATGAAATTTTTTAGCCAGGATACACCGATACGTCCTGGTGCCTTAAAGCACTGCAATACAGGACGTACCGATGCGTCCTGGTGCAGTAAGGGGTTAAACTAGTGCTAGTGCACTGTAATTTTATTCATATTCACAATATTCCAAAATATTTTAAATACATTACAATAGCATAAAAATGCTCTCAAATATTTTCCCCAAAACCCACACTCAAAGTCCCCCAAAAAAGCTCAGTCTAAGTCCATCATTGATCGCTACTGTATCTAGACCATTTTCTAATAGTTTGTTGAAAATGTAATATTCCACTTTCTGCTAAGCACACTTCATAAGTATAGCGATTCACTTTGGCAATTACCATCAGAATATTCATATTTTAGTCTCCTTTCCAATTTAATGCCATTGATGATCTGGCTGCAATTGGAATCTGGTTAGCTATCCGTCTACACTCGGGCAGGATATTTTCAAAAAAATATATTCAAAATCTCCAACTCAAGTGATAGAGATTTGACTGCAGATTATAGATATAAGATTGATAATTTATTTACAGAAATGCACAATTTTGGAACAATGCCACCACAAATGTTTAAGGTTCGCTTTTATATTGCATTTTCTCCAGCACATGCCCTTATATTTTGGACACATCTGTTTTTGTTTCAATAAAGACAGATGCCACCTTAGTTGTGTCTTTTTTGTGGCTTCTAAATAATTAATACAATAGTAATACTTATTTCCTTGTTTTATTGCTTGATGCCAAACTCTCAATGGGTAGCTGTTGTCACATTGGCTAAGTGGACCCACTGGACCGTACTGCCTTAATGGTATGGCAGCTGGCCAACAGGACACACGTCAGAGTCTATAGTTGTAACTGTGGTAGCTCAAACAGTAGCAAGACAGGCTCAGATGGGACTAGGCAGCAGGCAGGCAGGCACCAGGTGTGGTGTAGCAGGACTAGCGTGGTACTTGACCAGGATAGCACGGGATACAATTTACAGGTAGCAGGAACGGGAAACACTGGGAACTGGAAACCACTTAGGAGACCGTTTGCAAAGACAGACTAGGGTAATGACAACAAAGCTCAGGCAATACAGGAAGGGGCAGAGGTGCTCTGGGAGCAATCCTCTCAATCTCACACCTGTGTGTACTCTGGCTCCTTAAGTCTGGACTGAGCTTGCGAGCGCACCCTAGTGGTCACTGTGGAACGACGGCATGTGCAGACATCTCTGGAGAGAAGGGCGTTGACCAGATGGAAGGAGTTCATGGTCAGCGTCAGCGGACGTTACAGCTGTTATTAAACTAATTTTCCCATCTCAGCATAAAGGTGAGCTTCTCATGTGCTCTGGAGTCGATAATAGCTCTATAAATAGCCGAAATATCTCTCTTAATTTTCTGACCCGAGTGAAGGTGTCCAATATACCCATAAAGTGTGCAACTTATTGTACCTATTTTCGCAGTTAGCCCAACCCACTTTAAGTGAGACTTTCTTTTCAACTACATCCATTCCATCTGAACCCACGGTTCATCAGTAGATTCAAACCAATACAATTTTAAAGATTCTAGTAATGCCGCTATTTGATAAGCCCCTATGTCGGGATACCCATGCCTACTCTATTCATATGGCTAAACATAATGCAATTCGATATTCTTGCACGTTTATATCACCAAATGAATTTAAGGAGTTGTGAACTTATTTCAGTAGTTAAAGATTTAGGAAATAATAGAGGAATACATCTAAATGCATATAATATTAGGGGAAGTATGTTCATCTTAATTATATTCATTTTTGCTATCCATGCAAAACTAACTCCCTCATATTTAGTTAATTCCTCTAAAATCTTATGTTTTAACTTCATTATGTTATGTTTTATAGTAGCTTTCAATGAGTGTGAAATCAAAATGCCCAAATAAGTAAATCCCTTATCTAACCATATATCATTATATTTATTTTTCAAGCAATTCTTGAGATCACCTGGGCAATTTATTCCTAGAACTTGGCATTTGTTCTAATTCAATTTATGGTAGGAAACCTGTGCAAATTGGTCAATAGATTCCTTTAGTGCTCTAAAAGAGCCTTCAAGAACTGAACATGTTAGGATAATGTCGTCAGCATAGAGTCCCACTTTAAGCTCTGATGTTCAACTTTTAAATTCCCTGGATCTCCACATTTTGTCTTATTGCTTGAGCAAGAGGCTCAAGTGTAAGGTTAAAAATCAGCGGGGAAAGGGAGCATCCCTGTTCCGTTCGAAATCCTAAATTCATTGGACATAATTCCTGAGTTAGATACTATGGCATTAATATCAAACTACGTCTCACAGGTCAGAGTCACTGGTTAGGTGCACCCAACACAATGTCGAGGCACCTCCAAGGCATATACACAACATAGCACAACTCCAATAAATCTTAAGCAAAAACAATTGAGGACAAGGAGTCACAATGCCAAAAATAATAGAAACAAGTACAAATTTTTATTTAATACAATATCATACACGGAAAAAACAATTAAAAACAATAGCGAGTATCTAAAATACAGTATATGTGTGGACCACTCGAAGGTATTAATATTACCACGGGTATGTTGTATAAAGTACACAATTAAAACGTGTGTGCACCAGGCAGTAGCGAAAACCATAGCAAAAGCTTATTCGGCATCTAAAGAGATGAGTGCATTGGGGGTTCGCAAGCATCCAGCGACCTCTATCAAATTGATCACCTGCCTAGTTGTATCATGCGTTTGTCTACTCGGCATAAAGCCGACTTGATCCCTTTCTACTAGTGGGTGTATTACTAAACGTTGTCTCTCGGCCATAATTGATGCAAATATTTTAATGTCTCCCTTCAAGAGAGATATCGGTCTATAGATTCCTGGCATGCGATCACTTTCCGTACTTCTGATGTAAACTCTTTATTCAATTTCACAAGTTGCGCTGCGTTTATTGTAGGTAAGTTTATCTTGTTTAGCTAAAGCCCAATTAAATCTTCCGATGGATGTTCCGATTGGGTATCATCTTTTATATTATAAAGATCCTTATAATAATCCGTAAATATATTCATGATATCCTGTGGATTATATATTATATTACCTTTCTCATCTAACAGCTTAGTTATTGTTTCTTCTATTTGACATAATGTGTTATCTAGTGGTTCTTCTTTGTGTCTTTGTGTCTTTTTTCCAGAACTGTTAGCTCGTTCATCAAATGAGTCAACTCTGCCTCCTCAGATTTTTTAAATTTTGTCTGTAGGCTACAACAGACACCTCTGATGACAGCTTCATGGGCCGTCCACAAAGTTGACCTCAATACCTCTTCATTGTCTTCGAATATCGAAATATTCTTTCAAGGCTGATTAATCTCTTTTTGTGTCTGAATAGATTACGGGGCTTCAATTTCCATGAATAATTGCGCTGAAACCTTAGTTTGACAGAGAGACAGATAGGTGTATGATCTGACCAAATGGTCGGTAAGATCTCTACTTTGGTTGTATCATGCAAGAGTTGTCTGTCTAACAAAAAAAAAAAACAATCCTGGAATATGAATTTTTTGAGTTTGAATACAATGTATAGTCACATTCCATCCCATGCCTATACAGTGAAGGAAATCAGTATTTGATCCCTTGCTGATTTTGTATGTTTGCCCACTGTCAAAGACATGAACAGTCTAGAATTTTTAGGATAGGTTAATTTTACCAGTGAGAGATAGATTATATTTTAAAAAAAAAACAGAAAATCACATAGTCAAAATTATATATATTTATTTGCATTGTGCACAGAGAAATAAGTATTTGATCCCCTACCAACCATTAAGAGTTCAGCCTCCTCCAGACCAGTTACACGCTCCAAATCAACTTGGTGCCTGCATTAAAGACAGCTGTCTTAAATGGTCACCTGTATAAAAGACTCCTGTCCTCAGACTCAATTAATCAGTCTGACTCTAACCTCTACAACATGGGCAAGACCAAAGAGCTTTCTAAGGATGTCAGGGACAAGATCATAGACCTGCACAAGGCTGGAATGGGCTACAAAACCATAAGTAAGACGCTGGGTGAGAAGGAGACAACTGTTGGTGCAATAGTAAGAAAATGGAAGACATACAAAATGACTGTCAATCGACATCGATCTGGGGCTCCATGCAAAATCTCACCTCGTGGGGTATCCTTGATCCTGAGGAAGGTGAGAGCTCAGCCAAAAACTACACGGGGGGAACTTGTTAATGATCTCAAGGCAGCTGGGACCACAGTCACCAAGAAAACCATGGGTAACACATTATGCGGTAATGGATTAAAATCCTGCAGGGGCCGCAAGGTCCCCCTGCTCAAGAAGGCACATGTACAGGCCCGTCTGAAGTTTGCAAATGAACATCTGGATGATTCTGAGAGTGATTGGGAGAAAGTGCTGTGGTCAGATGAGACTAAAATTGAGCTCTTTGGCATTAACTCAACTCGCCGTGTTTGGAGGAAGAGAAATGCTGGCTATGACCCAAAGAACACCGTCCCCACTGTCAAGCATGGAGGTGGAAACATTATGTTTTGGGGGTGTTTCTCTGCTAAGGGCACAGGACTACTTCACCGCACCAATGGGAGAATGGATGGAGCCATGTACCGTCAAATCCTGAGTGACAACCTCCTTCCCTCCACCAGGACATTAAAAATGGCTCGTGGCTGGGTCTTCCAGCACGACAATGACCCGAAACATACAGCCAAGGCAACAAAGGAGTGGCTCAAAAAGAAGCACATTAAGGTCATGGAGTGGCCTAGCCAGTCTCCAGACCTTAATCCCATCGAAAACTTATGGAGGGAGCTGAAGATCCGAGTTGCCAAGCGACAGCCTCGAAATCTTAATGATTTACAGATGATATGCAAAGAGGAGTGGGCCAAAATTCCATCTAACATGTGTGCAAACCTCATCATCAACTACAAAAAATGTCTGACTGCTGTGCTTGCCAACAAGGGTTAAGTCTTGTTTGCCAAAGGGATCAAATACTTATTTCTCTGTGCACAATGCAAATAAATATATATAATTTTGACAATGTGATTTTCTTTTTTTTATTTTATATAATCTATCTCTTACTGGTAAAATTAGCCTAGCCTAAAAATTCTAGACTGTTCATGTCTTTGACAGTGGGCAAACTTACAAAATCAGCAAGGGATCAAATACTTATTTCCTTCACTGTATCTCCAGATGTCATGCAGATCATTATCTAGTATGATGTCATTGATCGGCTTACGTTTCTGAGATGTTTTAGATTGAACATCTAAATCAGGACTTATAGTTGCGTTGAAGTCTCTGGTGGCGCTACATAATATAGAAAACCAAATTGTACACATGCAGCAAACGTATGCACTCCACATCAGAAAAGATACTAAAGATATATATCTTCGTAAGTACCGGTAACAGTCAAAGTGACATAAATAACCAAGATTATGAAGTAGGAGGAACATACATGTAAACCCAACATGACCTGGTACTCGGACCATGAATATATACTGAGAAACCTAAAGAGAAAGAAACGTCTGACTGCTGTGCTTGCCAACAAGGGTTAAGTCTTGTTTGCCAAAGGGATCAAATACTTATTTCTCTGTGCACAATGCAAATAAATATATATAATTTTGACAATGTGATTTTCTTTTTTTTATTTTATATAATCTATCTCTTACTGGTAAAATTAGCCTAGCCTAAAAATTCTAGACTGTTCATTTCTTTGACAGTGGGCAAACTTACAAAATCAGCAAGGGATCAAATACTTATTTCCTTCACTGTATCTCCAGATGTCATGCAGATCATTATCTAGTATGATGTCATTGATCGGCTTACGTTTCTGAGATGTTTTAGATTGAACATCTAAATCAGGACTTATAGTTGCGTTGAAGTCTCTGGTGGCGCTACATAATATGGCCGACTGCTTCTTTTCTGGTCTTAGAGAGTAGGGAACAAAGAAATTTATATTGTTCAGTGCATAAATATTGACTAAAGTAAATAGTCAGTTCTGCATAAAACACAATATAATATATCTACCCTACTCTGTCACATTCAATTTTTTTAACTTTGAAGTTTGAATAATTTTTAATTGCAATTAACACTCCAGCTGTCTTATGGCCAGAAGTGGCATGAAAGACCTGTTCAAATCTTTTATCGGAAAATCGAATCGCATCTTTGGGAAGAAGGTGTGTCTCTTGTAGAAATGCAACATTACATTTTGAGTTCAAAATGTCTCTCCATGCCATGAAGCCTTTTTTTGAGGAGCTTAGCCCCCTAACATTTGAAACATTAAAGGTCTAATGACATTCAAAGCAATATATAAAGCTTTCCCAATATCCATGTATACAAAACATACTGCGAGACGTGGAAGAAGAAAGGGGGGGCAGGGAAGGGAAGAAAAAAAAAACCATATGGGGTATAGGTGTGTGTCTTGTTCTTCTCTAATATATAACTCACATCGAGTAGTATAGAAATATTTTGTTCCAAGTTCTTAGATGGGAGTTCATCTTCTGATTCAGAGAATGCTAACCTTCGCATCCTTTTGGCCCTATATGGACCACTCCGTGAATTCATTCAGACAGATGAACAAATTGGACTTTCAGGGAGAGGGAGAGAGAGGAGAGAAAAAAACAAAAAATAAAGGAAATTATCTATTCAGATATAACACCTAAACAATACATTATCCACAATATTTTCTCCATTATAGTGGTCTTTTGTATAACTGTCAATGCTTTGGTAGAGGATGATGGCGGTTTAGTCTATTCTTCTGGAATCTTTGGTGGAATGTTAATGGGCTTCTTTCTCAACTTTGATTCATTGGCCTTTTTCGCTAACCAGCCGCAAGATTCAAGCATATCCTTAGCAGCTTTTGGATTCGAGTATGTACAGATATTATCACCTCATGAAAAAGTTAATTTAATCGGAAATCCCCATTTATATTCGTATGTATTTTCCCCAGTAGGATTGTTGTTATTTCTTTGAATTCTTTTCGCCTAGCTAATGTAGCAGCTGATAAATCTTAAAATATGGAAATATTTTTATATTTTTCAAGTATATTATCTTTTGTCAGGCAGCTCTCATAAATTCTTCTTTAATATGGAAAAAATGCACTTTAACGATAACATCTCTTGGTAAACTCGCTGAAATGTTACTTGGTTTTCTTAGACGATGAGCTCGGTCTATCATTAAGTCTGTGTCTGTTGCTTCTGGCAATAGCGCAGACATCAAGTCCCAAATGTTTCTTAACAAATCTGGATCCGTAATTAATTCAGGGACACCTCTCAATCGGAAGTTATTTTGTCTTGATCTGTCTTCGAGATCCATCAATTTTATATTTTGAGCTTCCATCCTGTCCGATAAAAAAAGCTCTATTTACGTCTATTAGGGAGTTGCAGGCTGCTGTTAAGCTGAACTTTTATTGTTTTATTACAGCAGTGCGCTCTCCCAATTGCTGTATTTCAGACTTTAGTTGCATTGCCATGGTTTTAATATCGTTTTGAATTCCAAGATGTAATCTATCCAACATTTTTTGTAGTGTTTCCACTGTTAATTTGTGTTGATTCTTATCTGTTTCCCATACTTCTTTTTCCTCTGGATTCATCTCAGATAGATCTTCCTCTGATATATATTCTCCAGGTTTTTCTGAGAGATTAATTGTATCAATAGAGTTAGCAGGGGAGATAATATTAGAGTTCCTCCTGAGGATCCGTTTTGATACCTTCCTTATTTGGGGAAAAATGTATGAGCTTGGAACTTTTATTAACCACTTTTTTTATGCGTCCCACTGTATTGGCGCCTTACAGAGTCCCACACCAACTACGCTCAATTAAATTCCCACATGTCTGTTTGGTACAGTCATGTTTCTAATGTTGATGTCATATGTCTTTTTTCTTTTCTTTTTCTTTCCTTCCCCCTTTAAAAATAGTTTAACGGTATGATTTTCCGATAGTGTTTTTAGTATTTTGGTTTATAACATATTAGATCACATTTAGTAGTCTCTGTGAACACCTCACTTTTATTTAGTGTTCACAATGAATGGTATTTTTCCCAGCTTAAACTTTAAATGGTGATAACAGTTGAGGACTGGGCAGTGAGCTTATGATTAACACTCAGCGAAGCGTTGGAGAGACGGTATAGCCCTATAGCATGTCAGTTGATAACTAGTCCACCAATTGTAATAGTTAGAAATATAGCGTAACCTTAGTTCTGTCAGTTCTATCACAGCAATATGATCCTCGACATCCAAGTAATTGCAACATTTGGTAATGGTTATTACTGATATTGATAGTGGTTGTAGTTACTGTTTTATTTTCAATTACGTTCTAGCCAGTAATTGGAATGACTAATTTTCCATGATTCTTAGGTGGTAAGTTTTGGATGGTAAGTTACATAGTTACATAGTTTGTACGGTTGAAAAAAGACACATGTCCATCAAGTTCAACCAAGGGATGGGAAAGGGGAAGTAAAAAATTTCTACACATAGGAGCTAATATTTTTTTGTTCTAGGAAATTATCTAAGCCTTTTTTAAAGCCATCTACTGTCCCTGCTGTGACCAGCTCCTGCGGTTGACTATTCCACAGATTCACAGTTCTCACAGTAAAGAAGGCTTTGTCTCCTCTGCAGGTTGAACCTTTTTTTTCCAGACGGAGGAAGTGCCCCCTTGTTTTTTGTGTGGGTTTTACATGGAACAGGATTTCACCATTATTTTTGTATGTGCCATTAATATATTTATATAAGTTAATCATGTCCCCCTCTTAGTCGTCTTTTTTCAAGGCTAAATAGGTTTAGTTCTTTTAATCTTTCCTCATAACTTAGATTCTCCATGCCCCTTATTAGTTTCGTTGCTCTTCTTTTTTTTTTTATATGTTCCAGTTCTTTCTATGAACTGGAGTCCAGAACTGAACTGTATATTCTAGATGAGGCCTCACTAATGATTTGTAAAGTGGTAATATTACATCCCTGTCCCGCGAGTCCATTCCTCTTTTAATACGCGACAATATCTTGCTAGCTCTTCAAGCAGCTAATTGACATTGCATGCTGTTATTTAGTTTATGATTTACAAGTACACCCAGATCCTTCTCAACAAGTGACTCTCCCAGTGTAGCTCCCCCTAGGACATATGATGCATGCAGGTTGTTTGTACCCATGTGCATAACTTTACATTTATCCACATTAAACATTTGCCAAGTGGACGCCAAAACACTCAGTTTGTTTAAATCCGCTTGCAATTCACGAACATCTTCCATAGACTGAACATTACTACATAGCTTGGTGTCATCTGCAAAAATAGAAATAGGGCTATTAATCCCATTCTCTATATCATTAATAAATAAGTTGAATTATAGTGGTCCCAGCACGGAACCCTGGGGTACGCCACTTATAACAGGGGACCATTCAGAGTAGGAATCATTTACCACAACTCTCTGGATATGGTCCTTGAGCCAATTCTCAATCAAATTACAAACTATACTTTCTAAACCTACAGTCCTTAATTTACCCATTAGGCGTCTATGAGGGACAGTGTCAAATGCCTTGGCAAAGTCCAAAAACACTATATCCACAGCGGCCCCTCTGTTTAGGCTTCTGCTCACCTCTTCATAAAGACAAATCAGGTTGATTTGACAGCTTCTGTCCTTCGTAAAACCGTGCTGGCTGTCACTTATAATACTATTTATTGTCACATAATTCTGTATATAGTCCCTCAATAGCCCCTCAAACCTTTTCCCCACAATGGATCTTAAGCTTACTGGTCTATAATTACCCGGAGAAGACCTATAGCCCTTTTTGAAAATAGGCACCACATTTGCCCCGCGCCAGTCCCTTGGCACTATACCAGTCACTAGAGAATCTCTAAATATTATGAAGAAATATCTGAACTAAGCTCCTTAAGAACTCTAGGGTGTAACCCATCTGGTCCCGGGGCCTTGTGCACATTTATTTTATTTTATTTAGCTTGCATCATATCCACATTCATCCAATTCAGTATATCAACTGATATATTAACAGCACTGGCACCAGCTACATCAGCTGCTCTTTCTTCTGTTGTATATACAGATCTGAAGAACCCATTTAGTAACTCTGCCTTCTCTTGATCCCCTGTGACCAACTCCCCATTACCCCTATCTAGGGGTCCTACATGTTCAGACCTTGGCTTTTTTGCATTTATATACTTGAAGAATTTTTGGGGATTTGTTTTACTATCCTTGGCCACCTGCCTTTCATTTTGTATTTTTGCTGATTTTATTACCTTTTTACGGATTTTATTAAGCTCTTTATAATTTACAAAGGCTACAGCTGTACCCTCAGATTTGTATTTTTCAAATGAACTTTTTTTGTCATGCATTGCCCTTTTTACAGAAGGTCTAAGCCATGTGGGGTTTAATTTTAGTCGTTTATACTTGTTACCTATAGGAATAAATTTTGCACTATAATTACCCAAAGTAGATTTGAAAATCTCCCATTTATCCCATTTATTTATGTACCATTATTTGACATTAGTTCTTCCCAGTCTATATCCTGAATTGCAGCCCTTATACTGGGGAAATTGGCCTTCTTAAAATTAAGTGTTTTTGCCCTCCAAGCCTGTGTTTGTTTTTTACAGTATATGTAAAATATAACTATATTATGATCACTGTTACCGACGTTTTCACGAACATTGACATTCCCAACAAGCTCTGCATTATTAGAAATGACCAGATCCAACAGAGCTTCACCTCTAGTCGGGTCTTCCACAAACTGGCCCATTAAATTTTCCTGCATCAGATTGAGGAAATGCCTCCCCTTTGCAGTTGAAGCCGAACCCTGACACCAATTAATATCCTGGTAATTAAAATCTCCCATTATCTCTACTGTACCCGCCTGTGCAGCCTGATCTGTTTATATAGCTGAACTTCCATCTCCTCAGTTATATTGGGGGGTCTATAGATTACACCAAAAGTAATTTTTTTCAGTGTTTACCTCCCTTTGTAACTCCACCCACAAGGTTTCAACCTCCTCACAATCTTCACCCTCTGTCTCTTTCACACTCACCTTCATATCGCTTCTCACAGACAAACATACACCACCACCTTTCCTATTCGCCCTGTCTTTCCGAAACTGTGTAAAACCCTGTAGATTTACAGCCCAGTCATGAGAAGAGTCCAGCCATGTAATCACAAAAGTTGGTACAAACTATTAGTGTTATGCTTTCTATATATAAGCAGACAAACACGCTCTACCCAGTGATTGGAATTACAAATTTTTCATGGTTCTTAGGTGGTAAGTTTTAGATGGTAAGCATAATCACAGCAGTTGGTAAAACATTATTAGTGATATTTATAATGGTAGCATTTACTGCTTTTGGAATATAGGCAGTATAGAACAAGTTCTATCCAGTAGTTGGAATTACTAATTTTTCGTGGATCTTATGTGGTATGTTTTAGATGGTAAGCGATAAACCGTGTGTAGTAAGCAATTTACAATCAAAAATGCAATCAACACTTTTCTTTTCTATCCTCTCCACCTTTTCCTATTTTCCTTTAGCGTTATTACCACAATACTTTACCACAGGTTTACAGCTCTTTATGAGAATGACTAAATAGAAAAAATAAAATAGAAAGTCTACTTATCATATATAAATGGTTGGTTTTTCTCTGCTCTTGTAGTTCACTTTTAGCCGTGTCTTAGGCTATGTTCGCATCTGAGTCAGGGCTCTGTTCCGGCTGAGCTTTCCGTTGGAACGGAGTCCTGACTGACAGTTTGTCTCCGTTGTGCAAGGGTTCCGTCATTTTCACTGGATGAATACCGTAGTTTACTATGCTATTGATTCCGGCAAAATGATGGAACCCTTGCACAACGGAGACAAACTGAAACCATTGGCACCGGATCCGTCACCATTGAAATCAACCCGTGGTTTCAGTTTGTGTCAGTCAGGGCTCTGTTCCAAGGGAAAGCTCATACGGAACGTCGGAACGGAGCCCTGACGTAGATGTGAACAACGCCTTAGCTGCCTCTTTTCACTTCACTCCAATCCCTTGCTTCTCAGGTGGTGTAATGAATACAGGTGGTGTAATGAATACAGGTGGTGTAACGAATACAGGTAGTGTAATGAATACAGGTGGTGTAACGAATACAGGTCGTGTAACGAATACAGGTGGTGTAACTAATATCGGTGGTGTAATAATACAGATGGTGTAGTAATTACAGCCTTTTACACTATCAGTTACACTGTTGCTTTGCTTTGTTTAATAAAGCTCAATAGCGCTTATTATCAATGAAGTAGCACTTGGTAGCACTTAGTAGCACATTCACATATCACTGCTTCGCTGCAACACGTCCATATATTCTAATACAGCATATGGATAGGGGTTATTTAAAGTAGACAATCATTTTAACAGTGAGCAGGCTTCTTCTAGTCAATATAGATACATGCAAAGAAATAAGGCAAGACAGACCAATTCTTCTTCTAACCCCTTGTCTGAGAGACCCACACTTTTCTGCAAAATTACAGAGGTGTAAATGACAATGTTTATTAAAAATCTGCTTTTTTGCAATGACCGATACTCTTTAAATGCATTTCTACATTTTCCATTCTAAATTATATGTTATTGCTTATTGCAGTTATTGTCCCCATTGACTCTTTCACCTGACCACACCTCATATTCAAGAGGAACCATTCAGAGGGGTTGCCAGGCCAACCCCGAATGTCACCAGCTACTTACAATAGCGCAGTTCTGCAAGCCATTGTATACACCTCTTCAAACTATGTACTTTATTTGATTTAACCCCTTCCCATCCTGTGCCTTAATAGTACGTTGTGGTAAAAGGGTCGCTCCCACCAACCACCGTACTATTACAGCACAGTGCAGGTGCTTCGTTTTGTGCATGCATTTAATATTTTTTGTATTTTAAAAATGTATTATTGTATTTTTCTATACTTATAAATGTGATGTTCTTTGTGTTTGTTTGCTATTGCATTGCAGTCATATTAGATTAGCACCTGCTCATTTACTTCACTTTGCTAGGAGTTGCCTACTAAAGGGCCTTTTATACCTGCCGATATTCGGCCGGTGCAGCGAGTGCCGATCAAACGCGATCGTTTGCTCCTGTCACACCTATTGATGGGGACGAGCGGTTGTTACTCCGATCGCTCGTCCCCATACATTATTATCATGTCGGCAGCGTGATCCCTGTTTACATAGGAAGATGTGCTGCCGACAACGATAATATTTAAATTTTTTAAAACGATCCGATCAGCAGATGATAGGGCGTTTGGACGTTCATCTGCTGATCGCTGCCCTCTTTACACAGGGCAATTATCGGGTTGCTTGCGTGAAGGATTTGCCTGACACAGCTTCTGTGTCGACGCCCGTGGTTAATCAGCCTGCATCTGTTCCTAGGTCTGCTAGAGTGACTCGATCTGCTACCACTCAGGCTGGTAGGCTGGGGCTGAGGAGTAGGTGAGCCTATAGCAGCCTGGCCAGACGGTTCTAGCTCCCGCCCTTGGTCCACTTATACCTTCATTTGCTGCTTGTCCTTTGCCTGTGATTCTCCTGTTTCCTGGCTCTGCTGTTCCTGCTGTTACTATTGACCTCTGCTTCATATTGACCCTGGCTTGACTGACTATTCTCCTGCTCTGCATTTGTTACCACATACTCTCCTGGTTTGACTCGGCTCGTCCACTACTCTGTTGCTCACAGTGTTGCCGTGGGCAACTGCCCCACTTTCCTTTGCTTTTGTGTTCCCTTGTCTTGTTTGTCTGTCGTGCACTTATTGAGCGTAGGGACCGTCGCCCAGTTGTACGCCGTTGCCTAGGACGGGCTGTGCAAGTAGTCAGGGACTGAGTGGCGGTTAGATTAGGGCTCACATGTCTGTCTCCCTATCCTGTCATTACAGCTTGTCTGCCCAATAATCGCCCAGTGTGAAAGGGCCTTAAGGCCTCATGCACAGGACTGTAGTGTTTTTTCTACTGTCTGCAAAAACAGATTCATAGTCATCCGCAAGTCATCTGCATATCTGATACACACTGTATGCAAATACGGTCCATAGTACATCCATTGTTATGGATCCACAAAAAAAAAAAAAAAAGGCTACAAATGATGTCACCAACATGTCCCGACCCCTTGAAAAAGTCACATAGCCGCTAAGGCACCATTTTCTTGGGGAATCCACTGATGTCGCATTGCAATGCTTCCGCAATTACGTACTTCTATTAACAAGGCTGTGCAGCAATTGGGGACAGAAAAAGGACATGTTCTATGTTTCGCAGATCATTTTTTTTACGGATAGCTGATCGTGGCCTATAGAAATTAATAGGTCAACAGATTATCCGTAATTATGGATAGAAAGTACGGTTCTGTGCATGGGGCCTAACTTTGTCTTATGCACTGTGCTTTTGAGGGTTGGTGATTGCCTCCATTTTAGTCGTGCTCTCCGCCCACCTGTCCAAGGCTGTTTTAAAGAAGTATAAATCTGGTTCCTACCTATCCTGAATACATTTTGTAAGCCTAGATCCAAGAGAGAGAGGTTAGTTTCCTGTATAATGTTTTATTGTTTAGTTTAAGGACCCATCTGAATGAGGTCGCCTTGTCAGGGCAGATGGACCCACAAAATGTGATCAAATTGGGTGCTAAGAACCTCACATGTAATGCTAAGAACCCTATAAATCTAAGTATAGTAAATATAGCAGTAATGCAATTTAAAATAATTACAATTTTAAATATATATAGGTGATATGACCGTGTACAGGTGATAGTCTATTGATATGGGGGCAAGGATTGTAGTTAACATTTTAATAGTATGTCTGCAGAAGTTTTTTTCATAATATAAACATTATTTTTTTTATTAATTCTGTATCTATTAAATGTATCAATGAGTGTTAAATGGATCTACTAACATTGGTTAAGTGGAAGTAATGGTATCGTTAAAAACGTCTTTGAATACAGTATTAGGCCACTTTCACACAGCAGTATTTTGGTCAGAATTTTGCTTTAGTATTTGTGAGCCAAAATCAGGAGAGGAACCTACATAGAGAAAAAGTATAATGGAAAGATTTGCACATATTCCATGTTTTGGACCAACTCCTAGTTCTTGCTTACAAATACTAAAGCAAAATACTGACCTAAATAGTGCTGTGTAAGGCCCTGTTCACACGGAGTTTTTTGCAGGAGGAAAATTCCTCCTGTAAAAACTGACCCTGGAGGTTTTCATGTTTGATGTGGTTTTTGACGTGGTTTTTGACGTGGTTTTTGACGTGGTTTTTGAGGCGGTTTTCCAGGCGGTTTTTCAGGCTGTTTTTGCCGAGGTTTTCACACGCATGAGGCTGGGTTCACACAACCATGTTACGTCCATAATGTACGGAACGTATTTCGGCCGGAAGACCCGGACCGAAGACAGTGCAGGGAGCCGGGCTCCTAGCATCATAGTGATGTACGACACTAGGAGTCCCTGCCTCTGCGTGGAACTACTGTCCCGTACTGTAATCATGATTACAGTACGGGACAGTTGTCCTGCAGCGAGGCAGGGACTCCTAGCGTCGTACATCACTATGATGCTAGGAGCCCGGCTCCCTGCACTGTCTTCGGTCCGGGTCTTCCGGCTGAAATACGTTCCGTACATTACGGACCTAACATGGTCGTGTGAACCCAGCCTGACAGCCTTCTGTCAACGGATCTGTCACCATTGAAATGAATGGTGATGCAAACGGAACTTACTTCACACTTGCCTTTCCGTTGAGGGGTTCCCCTGACTGAAAGCACCGACGGAACCCCTGAGCAGAAACCACGCTGATGTGAACAGGCCCACATTAAAAAAAACATTGTTTTCTGTTTGCATCATCATTGACTTCAATGCTGATGGATCCGTTGCTAATGGGATTCCCTACACTGCGGTATTGGTTCAGTCGAAACGACAGAACCCTTTGCACAACGGGGACAAACAGAAACAATTAGCAACGGATCTGTCACCACTTCACACTTGCCTTTCCGTTGAGGGGTTCCCCTGACTGAAAGCACCGACGGAACCCCTCAGCGGAAACCACGCTGATGTGAACAGGCCCACATTAAAAAAAAAAAAGTATACTTACTTCTTGAATCAATTTCCCAACATCAATGTCCATTCGGTGGTACACCTCTGCTGTCGTCATTTCTGTTCCTGAAATGTTAAAAAAAAATAAAAAAGAGATGACATACATGAACAACTGCATAACAAAAAATTAAAAATAAAAAAATAGAAAAAAAAAATCTAAAAAAAAAATCTAAAAAAAAAATCAGAAAAAAAAATTAAAAAAAAATTCTAAAAAAAAAAATGCACAGCTCCATACATGTATAGCATGTATGGAACATAGGAGCAAGTGCACTTACTTGTATTTGGATGCAGGACTTCGGTTTTCTGTATCCCTGAGTTCTGTCCACGATGTTTTTCAGCCTCCACGAGCAGACAGGAAATGACAGCCCCTTTCTGGGCTGGACTAGCAGCAGGAGACTGCAAGAAACTCCTCCAAAACTCTCGGCAATATACTCGTCAGAAAACACCTCACTAGTTCGAGGTGTTTTTTGACGTGTCCCCATTGCTTTCAATGCGGTTTTGGACGCGGAAACCGCATCAAGAAGGGTCATGTCCCTTCTTTTTGCCGCGAGGCGTTTTTTTTACTCGCGGTAAAAAAACGCCTCCGTCTCCCATTGAAATCAATGGGAGTCATTTTGGGTCGTTTTTGGCGCGTTTTCCGACGCGTTTTCCGCGTCAAAAAACGTGTCAAAAAACTCCGTGTGAACAGGCCCTTAAAGTGGCCTTAGCATGTAAATTACATGAGAAACATTGGGACACAGCTCTACTAAGTCTCATTTCTGTAGATGGACATTGATAAATGCATTGCACAATTGTATGGGTCACATAGTAGGAGTTGCAGTTACAATGTTTTGGTAGTCAATTTTACACCATGCATGCCTTCCTCAGAAACCTATTTCTAGCATATGCAGCTCAAGGACCTGTCACTCACTGTGCAATCCTCAGTTTCAAATGGCAGATGGGACATTTCTGAGATTGATTCTTCTTTATGTAAAGTGTGCAGCACTGTGTCACTGTGCCACAGGGTGTGTTCACATCAGCGTTCGTTTCTGCTGAGGGACTCTGTCGGAGGTTTCCGTCAGGTTAACCCCTCAGCGGAAGGTCAAACGGAAACCTCAGCTTCCGTTTCCCCACCATTAAACTCAATGGTGACAGAAACATAGCTAATGGTATGTGGATATTTCTCTAAGCTCTTCTCTTCTGCAGAACACAACTACTCGATTGGGGATAGGGAGTTACTGGCCATCAAATTGGCTCTGGAGGAGTGGAGACCTCTACTAGAAGGCACAGCTCATCCCATCCTAATTTTTACAGACCACAAGAATCTCAACTATCTCCAGACGGCCCAACGGCTGAATCTTCGTCAGGCCAGGTGGTCGCTGTTCTTTTACCAGGTTCCAGTTTGAGCTCCATAATCGACCGGCTGACAAAAATGTGAGGGCCGATACCTTGTCCAGGTCTTTCGAGACAAAAGACACCATGGAAATTCCACAGAACATTATTGATCCATCCTGCATGGTCTCCTCTAGACTGGCAGGTCACGCGGGTACCCATAAGACCCGAGAGCTAATTGCCCATCCTTTCTGGTGGCCCACGCTGCCCAAGGACATTATGGACTTTGTTTCTTCCTGCTCAGTGTGTGCAGCTAACAAGGTCGCTCACTCCAGACCTGCTGGCCTGCTCCAGCCATTGCCTGTGCCCTATTCTCCCTGGCAGTATATAGCTATGGACTTTATCACTGACCTGCCTCTCTCTGCTGGATGCAGTACTTTCTGGGTGGTGGTGGATTGATTTTCGAAGATGGCCCACTTCGTTCCTCTGACCGGTCTTCCTTCTGCTTCTCAACTGGCCAAGCTTTTCATCCAACACATCTTCCGCCTGCACGGCTTGCCGCAGCATATTGTGTCTGATCGGGGGGTTCAGTTCACCTCGAAGTTATGGAGAGCCCGATGCGGACGCCAAGGTGTAAAGTTTGACTTTTCCTCTGCCTACCATCCTCAGTCTAATGGTCAGGTCGAGAGGATCAATCAGATCTTGGAGAACTACCTAAGCCACTTCATCTCCAAGCAGCATGAGGACTGGGTGCAGTTGCTCCCGGGGGCTGAATTCTCATACAATAATCGCACCAGCGAGTCCACAAGGAATACACCGTTCTTTATTGTCTATGGCCAACACCCACAAATTCCTCTCCCGGTGTCTGATACATCTGAGGTACCAGCAGCTGACACTGCTTTTAAGGACTTTCTGCAGATCTGGCAGCAGACTCGATCCTCCATTCTGCTGGCGGTCGACCGCATGAAACGGAAGGCGGACACAAGGAGAAGAGAACCTCAATGCTTCTACCCTCATTAAGAGGTTTATCTCTCATTCTGGTCCCAAGAGGAGGGGGCGTAAGAGGGGGGATACTGTAACGTCCGTGGTCGCTGACCACTAACTCCTTCCATCCAGTCGACGCCCCTCTCTCCAGAGATGTCTGCACATACGGCCGTCCTGTTCCACAGCGACCACCAGGGTGTGCTCGCGAGCTCAGTCCAGACTTAATAAGCCAAAGCGCATGCATGTGGAAGATTGAGCTGATTGCTCCCAGAGCACCCTGGGCTATAAGATGGGCCCAGCCCCTTCCTCCCATGCCTAAGCGTTGTCATATCCAAAGTTTATCTACGCAAATGGGCTCCTAGTGTCTTCCAGTTCCCAGTGTTTCCCATATCTGTATCCTGTGCTATCCTGGTCAAGTGCCTTGCTGAGCTGTAGTCGTGCTGTGCTGCATACCACGCCAGTCCTGTGGGACCACAAACCCAACGTGACAATTGGAATGGCTTAGCCTGCCTTTCGACAACCTTTGTACGTAATCTGCTACTTTTCCAAATCTTTCCAGCATCTTGATTGAAGACTAAACAATCTTTGTGGGCCGATACCCAGGTCTCTATCATGACAGGTTAACATCCCTGAGGAGGAGGTGATGTCTTGGTACCTAGGAATCTAATTGTGGGGTGGAGCATCGCCTTCCATTTCCCCTCTAACATTCAATCCATCATCAAATGGACCATACCAGTTCCAAGGTTGAGGTGGCAATTACCTACAAGGGTGTATGTGTACCTTACCTGCCCCTAAGGGTTCCTACACACTACCCAATCATACAAACAAAGTGTAAAATAACCAAATATACAAAAATATTTCTCCCCAAAGTGGCCTTGGGACTATATCCGAACAAGCTCTCCCACCAAGACACTTCCGAGTCAGTCTCAAGGTTGTTTACAATTCCTGTGATCTTCGTTGTGTCATGTTCCAACTGAATGGTGGCTCGATGTTGGAAATCCTTCAGTTTCTCACCGACATCCTCTTCCTCACTAGCAGGAGCTTTCTCACTTCAATGCCAAACCCAAGAGGAATGGTCTGGAGTGTCA
The DNA here is from genome assembly GCF_050947455.1 of Rhinoderma darwinii. Taxonomy (NCBI): domain Eukaryota; kingdom Metazoa; phylum Chordata; class Amphibia; order Anura; family Rhinodermatidae; genus Rhinoderma; species Rhinoderma darwinii. The sequence goes on along the minus strand of NC_134688.1, from coordinate 186,015,018 downwards.
CAGGGGTGTCTGGACGGATGTTGAGCCTCATTTCAGGAGTCACCAGAGTTCTTTCCTTCTGATCCACCACCTCAATGCATAGTACGGGTTTAACGGTACAATATGCTCCTGGGAGGAGTATGCCTCTTTCAGTGCAGTTATTCGCATGGATGGTATATGAAACATTCTGCATCTGATACCAACACCTATACCCTTGACCCATGAATTTTAAGTTTGATTAGGTTGGCCTTCATTTCACAGGACCCCTCGGTATCCCAACACTGGTATATATGCACCTGGTACTACCTTGGCAGAGGATCGCATCCTCCTTCTTTCAACATCCATCTGTACAGATAGATATGGATGGCTGCCCTTATAGGTTAGGATATCTGAGGGGAGCTGTGGATGAAGCACTGTTTTGTGGTTCCTCACAATTCTCAGGTCTGTGGAATTATATCCCCGTCTTACCAAACCCATTATCTTAAATCAAGATATGGGTGTAATGGCAGGGATACCTCCCCCTGTCCAAACTTTCCTAAAGGGACACTCCATTTAAACACAAAAAGAATCAGCCATACTATTATCTGCTGTATTTAATTGCACAGGCATCAGGCCTCAAATGAAACTTATCTGTCTGAAACTTCCAAGGTCTAGGTGCACAGTATAACATAAAACACTACACCGTTAACTTATGCTACCTGCCTGCACCTCTCTACCCGATTTCACAGTAAAATAACAATTTCAACGTTATCCTAATAGCAAGCAATTAAAAGATTGGGCGCAAATACACCACTATCCAATGATTGATTCTCCAGTTGTTTTTCTGGAGTGGTTTTCTAATTATGCATTATAAATACAGGCAACACCCATATAGTATAAATACATATTACTGATAACCCGCGATACACCACAATAGAATCTGTGAAGGAACCACAAAATGAAAAGATAAATGAAAACAAACGGACAACTGGGGACAAACACAACAGACAATAAACAAACATTACAGACATAACACCTGTCTGAACATGCAATTTATGGCCAAATTCCTAACTCCTCCCCAGTTGTGGTTGGTCATTTAGACCCTTGAGTAGGTGGCGGAGCACATAAGGCTGTAAGGATACTCCTATGCAGCCATTTTGTCTATATCCACCGTTTGTTGTAACATGGCCATTTTCTATTGCAATTTCGCTAGGCTTTCCATGGTTGCTTATGCCATGGCAGTTCCTAGCAATATGTCCCATCTGACCACATTTAAAACATTTAACAGGACCACATTTCTTAGTACCCAAAGACTCGCAGTACTTTGCAATATGGCCTGAGCCAGCACATGCAAAACATTTAACAGTGCATGGTCTGCTGGACTTAGGGCAGTCACTAGTGCATGATCTCTTAGGGTATGTGCACACGATAACGGCAATTACGGCTGAAATTACGGAGCTGTTTTCAGGAGAAAACAGCTCCTGCATTTCAGAAGTAATTGCTCGTACTCGTGTTTTGCGATGCGTCAATTACGGCCGTAATTTGGAGCTGTTCTTCATAGAAGTCAATGAAAAACGGCTCAAATTACGTCCCAAGAAGTGTCCTGCACTTCTTTGACAACGCTGTTATTTTACGCGCCGTCTTTTGACAGAGACGCGTAAAATTACAGGTCGTCGGCACAGTACGTCGGCAAACCCATTGAAATGAATGGGCAGATGTTTGCCGACGTATTTGAGCCGTGTTTTCAGGCGTAATTCGAGGCGTAAAACGCCTCGTTTACATCTGAAAATAGGTCGTGTGAACCCAGTCTTAAAGTTCTGCATGACTAGGGACAGACTTCTAAATATTGTACGCTTACATTTGTGTAACATTTTCGTAACCGTGTTACCTTCAGGTTTCTGGATGGGATCATGATTTGGGACATCTGATCCATCACTCTTTCTACTCCTCCCTTTTTTCCCTGTAGAGGGCAAACTTACAGCGGAATCAGGCCTTGGCGTTTGTGAAAAAGACAAGGCCGGTAACATTTTTGAAAAATCCTTTATGATATTTTGCATACTGGTTACTATTTGTGACCTAGCAGCAAGCTCATCATTTAACTTGGCAATGATTGCATTCGTAGATGCCGCCTTATCCTTAAATGCATTGATCACAGAATAAGATTCAGTCAGCTGTGCATCAATATCATCACCATGATTTCTAAAAATTATCACCTGCGATTCCAGCATGCAAATTTGCTTATCTCTAACAATTTTACAGTTGTGTCTGCAAAGCACAAACCTGTTTCACATTGTTGACACAATACTGGCAGTGAAAATTTGGGGAATCACTCTTCATTTCTGAGTTATCCACGCCTCCTCATTAACACAAATCAGTTTAGAGAGCATGTGGAGCCGTTTAGAGGTTTTATTAAAAATGCTCTTCTTGCTAATGCACATCTTATTATATAAATAACTAGGTTCGCTGTTCTCAATTCTATTCTGTATCAAGCCTTAAATAAAACAGTTACTCGTCCAAATTTCAAGGTCTAGGCACACAGTATAACAACACTTTACCGTGTATGTACGTCAACTGTCCACGCCTCTCCGCCTATCTTAGTTCATGTTTTAACACAATTTTATTGTACAAAAAACAGAAATAAAATTGACAACAGTTTGGGCTGCCTCGCCAATGTAAAAGGGCTGGAGTAGTAGCGGAGTTCACCTGCTAGTATCGCCCACTACTACTTCCTCCTTTATATCATGATCACTAGGGTTATGCCTAGTTCCCCTACCTCTTTCTTATATTAACTTCAATCTAATTGCTTTGTTACTCAGTAAGGGAAAACGATTGTAAGTAAATAAAGGTAATATTTATTAATACAAACAGTAATCACACTTAGAATAGAATACACCAAATACAGTAGATAATCACAGTATAGTATCAGTGTATGCCAATACACATAACAACTTAATATGTATTGAATACACTGACACTACACGGCACATAAACAAGGTATCACATTCCTAATCTATACCACCACCCACTTAACTAAACATACATTTATATATACGTTGCGTTACAATACATACACATAAGTTACATTGTAATTCTCACACGTGCACTATTTCTGTCCCACTCCCTCCTAAATAACTGTCCCTGTACACTGAGGGTTAACAAAAGAGGTGGAGGATTAAGGGTTACCAGGGAAGTCAGGTAAAGAGGTTAACAATGGGAATGTGGTAAAGGGTTAATCAGAAGATTTGCAGGTCAGCAAGGGTTACTCAGGGGCAGCAAGGGTTAACCAGGGGCAGCAGGGGTTAACTAGGGGCAGCAGGGGTTAACTAGGGGCAGCAGGGGCAGCAAGGGTTAACTAGGTTTGTACTCCAAGGATGACAGGGAGGGAGAGAGAGGGTTAAAGTGTAGCTGTGGCTACAATTGATACTTAGTGTGTAGGCAGGACACAGGAGCCAGAGCAGGAGACCGGAGCAGGTCATTATTGGAGGGTGAGGTCCCACTGGAGAGGTGAGTTCCGTTGGTGGTGTGGGGGGCAGCTGCTTGTCGGTGGAGTGGTGAGTCCTGAGCATACCAACACAGGGCTATTTAAACCCTGTCAGTACGCTTGTAAATGGGGGCTTGCCCCCGGCTAACATGGGTCGGCACAGTGATAACGCATCACCGGCCGACTCATGAGCGCCCGCGCGTAATCCCTCGAGAGCATGCAAGCAAAAACCTGCGAGAGCGAGCGCACGCTAAAGCTCCCATGCGCGCGGGAAGTTTAAAATGGAGACAGGAGATCAAAGCAGTATCTCCTGTCTCCACCGCTTCCAAACAAGGCAGGACAATAACTAATTGTCCTGCTTTGTTGTGAAGCCATTGCTCATGAGCCAGGGCTGTGTGTCTACAGCCCTGGCTCATGAGACATTACATATTTACATATATATATATATATATATATATATATATATATATATATATATATATATATATATATATATATGAGACAAAAAAGATCCCATTGAGTTGGATCGAAACGTTGCCTGCCCGTGGGCTGATTAAAACACATCACCTTTTTTCATCCACTCTCGGTCTACTATATCTACAAGGGTTCGTAGACTGAACCTAGGAGGCATTGCACCCACTACTGCACTTCAGGCAGTATCTACCAAATCAAAGAGCCCAGTACGGAATTAAAATGTATAAACTATGTGAAAGTGCCACCGGTTACACCTACTCTTTCAGTGTTTATGAGGGGAAAGTCTCCCATATAGATCCCCCAGAATGCCCACCCTTCCTAGGGATTAGTGGAGAGATCGCATGGGATCTTGTTCATCCTTTGCTTGGCAAAGAATATCATCTTTATCTGGACAACTTTTATAACAGTGTCCCATTGCTAAAAGATCTCTCGTCCAGATCCACTTTGGCGTGTGGTACAATATGCAAAAATCAGAAGGGCCTCCTCAAAACTTTGCTGGTCAGACACTAAAATTAGGAGAGCGCAGAGCTGTCTGCAGCGGCAATCTGCTGCTCCTCAAATATAGGGGTAAATGGGACATCCTCATACTGTGCAGAATACATGACAGCAGCTGCAGACTTGTCCCTGTATGCAGATCCACCACTCAAGTACCCAAACCATTTTGTGTACAGGAGTACAACAAATATATGGGTGGTGTTAACCTGTATGACCAGGTCATTAAACCATACAGCAACATGCGCGAGACAAAGGTGTGGTTTAAAAAGTTTTCTGTCCATCTTACACAGATTGCTTTATACAACGCCTTTGTCCTCTGCAGATATACTGGCAGTAGGGATACTTACAAAAGCCCCAAAAAAGGTGCCAGGTGTGCGCAAAGCGAGGCAATCCTAAGGACACCACATACCAATATGAGACGTGTCCCACAAAGCCCGGCCTGAGCATGAAACAATGTTTCAAAGTATATCACACTTCCTTGGATTTTTAATATATATATTCTTTATGTTTTCTGTCTCCCTTATTGGTCACGACAATTTTTTTTTTTTACTGACCAGTCCAACTTAAAATTTGTAAAAAAAAAACTCTGAAACAAAACTAAAAATTCTCACTATACCAAGAACACGAGGGAGAGTCTATCTCACCTAGGTTGCAAATCTGGATGAGAAGAGTAAATCCAGATGAGATTGGTTGTCTCAGCAAATCCAACTCAGGGGCACTTCAAATGCGTCATGGCACCTGAGAACGATTCCAGCAAAATCTGCAGTCCAAAAGCTAAATGGTGCTCCTTCCCTTCTGATCTTTGCCATGTGTCCAAACAGCAGTTTATGTCCACATATGGGGTATTTCCGTACTCTGGAGAAGTTGCTTTACAAATGTTGGGGTGCTTTTTCTCCTTTTCTTTGTTGAGAAAATGAAACATTTTGAGCTAAAGCCACATCTTATTGGGAAAAATTAAATTTTTCATTTTCACTGCCAAATTCTAATGAAATCTATGAAATACCTGTGGGGTCAAAATGCTCACTAAACCCCTAGATTAATTCCTCAAGGTGTGTAGTTTCCTAAATTGAGTCACCTTTGGGACCTTTGAATGGTTTCCACTGTACTGGTACCTTAGGAGCTTTAAAAATGCAATATGGGGCCGAGAAACCAATCCAACAAAATCTGTGCTCCAAAAGCCAAATGACACTCCTTTACTTCTGAGCCCTGCCATGTGCCCAAACAGCAGTTTATGACCACATAAGGGGTATTTTCGTACTCTGGAGACAATTTTGAGCTAAAGCTAAATCTTATTGGTAACATTTTATTTTTTTTCATTTTCACTGCTCAATTCTAATAAAATCTATGAAATACCTGTGGGGTGTAAATGCTCACTACAGCCCTAGATAAATTCCTCAAAGGGAGTAGTTTCCAAAATAGGGTCTTTTTTGGGATGTTTCCTTTGTTTTGGCACCACAAGACCTCTTCTAACCTGACATGGTGCCTAAAATATAATTTTAATTATATAAATTTAATTAGAAAATTTCCCCTTCACTTTGCTTTAATTTCTGTGAAACGCCTACAGGGTTAAGAAACTTTCTAAATGCTGTTTTGAATACTTTGAGGGGTGCAGTTTTAAAATGAGATGATTTATGGGGGTTTCTAATATATAGGTCCCTCAAAGTCACTAACAAACTGAACTGGTCCCTAAAAAAGTAGGCTTTTGAAATTCTCTTGAAAATGCTAGAAATTGCTGCTCAACTTATAAGCCTTGTAGCATCCTAGAAAAATAAAAGGAAGTTCAAAAAGGATGCTAACATAAAGTATATGGGAAATGTTAATTAGTAACTATTTTGTGTGGTATAACTATTTGTCTTACAAGCAGATAATTAAAATTTTGAAAAATGCTAATTTTTGCACATTTTTTTCAAAATTTTGATGCTTTTCACAAATAAAGAATCAATTTGTCGACAAAATTTTACCCCTGACATAAAGTCAGTGACGTCACAGATCTGCACTGCCAGAAGCTGGGCGTTCTGAAGAGAAGTGGATGATACTTCTCGTCAGAGCGCCCAGCTAGTAAAAGTATTAAAAACGCCCCGATGTACGCACATAATACACGCCCACTTGGACTTTTACTTTTAAACACACCCACTTGGACTTTTGCAAGCCTCATTTGCATAACTACAAAAATGGTCATAACTTGGCCAAAAATGCTCGTTTTTTAAAAATAAAAACGTTACTGTAATCTACATTGCAGCGCCTATCTGCTGCAATAGCAGATAGGGGTTGCAAAATCTGGTGACAGAGCCTCTTTAATGACCAAGCCAGATTTGTTAAATCTGGTATGTCTGACTTTATCAGAGAATAACTCTGCGAAAGTTTTGAATATCCAAGTAATTCTGACATTGTTTTTTCGTCACATGTTGTACTTCATTTTAGTGGTAAAAGTAGACTGATGCGATTTGCGGAAATTAATTAAAAAATAGAAAAATGGAAGACATTTTGTAAAAATTATCATTTTTCCTTATTTTTAACACATAAAACACCACATACGTACACCCCCAAGAAAAATTTTTTTTTGAGCAATTTAGAAGACTTACAAGTTTAGTAATAATTTTATACATTTAAGTACATTTTGTTTTCCTGCACCAAGCCAGGTTTTCAGAGGCTCATAGGTGTCAGAATGGTGGAAACCCCCACAAGTGACACCATTTTGAAAACTACACCCCTTAAGTTATTTATTAAGGGGTGTTGTAAGTATTTTGACCCCACAGTTTTTTTGATAAATTTAATGCATAGCAGGTGAAATAAAAAAAAACAACACTTTTTATATAAAAGTATCACTTTGAAGACCGATTTCTTTGTAAAGCGACCATGAGAATGAAGAAACACAACCCAAAATCTATCACCCTGTTTCTCCTGTTTTCAAAAATGCCCCCATTGTGATCCTAATGCGTTGCCTGGACACATGGCAGGGCCCGAAAGGAAGGGAGCAACCGGAGGCATTCTAGTCTCATATTTTTCTTGAAAATGTTTTAGGCCCCACTGTACATTTGGAGAGGTTTTGAACTACCAGAACGAAAGAAACTCCCCATAAACGACCGCATTTAGAAAACTAGACCCCTTAAGGTATTTATCTAGGGGTGTAGTGAGTATTTTGACCCCACAGTTTTTTGCTAAATTTAATGCATAGCAGGTGAAATTAAAAAAAAAAACACTTTTTATATAAAAGTATCACTTTGAAGAACGATTTCTTTGTAAAGCGACCATGAGAATGAAGAAACACACCCCAAAATCTATCACCCTGTTTCTCCTGTTTTCAAAAATGCCCCCATTGTGGCCCTAATGCGTTGCCTGGACACACGGCAGGGCCCGAAAGGGAGGGAGCAACTGAAGACTTTCAGGACACACGTTTTGCTTGAAAATGTTTCAGGTCCCATTACACATTTATAGAGGCACTGAGCTGCCAAAAAGATAGAAACTCCCAATAAATGACCCCATTTTGAAAACTAAGGTATTCATCTAGGTGTGTACTAAGTATTTTGACCCCACAGTTTTCGCAGGAAGTAATGCAAAGCAGGTGGAAAGAAAATTTTATTTCACTTTTTTTCACAAATGTGTCATTTTAAGGTCAGATTTCTTGTACAGAGGACATGAGAATAAGGAAATGCACCAGAAAATGTATCACCCTGTTTCTCCTGTGTTCAAAAATATCCCCATTGTGGCCCTAATGCGTTTCCTGGACACACGGCAGGACCCAAAAGGAAGGGAGCACCCGGAGGCTTTCAGGGAACACATTTTGCTTGAAAATGGGAGGATTCTACTTTTCTAGATTGAGAAATAGATGTCCCTAACAGTTTCTACACCCTATGACTATGTCGTGCTAAGAAAGCAGCTGTCCTGAAATCATGTCAGTCCATAGACATTATGTATATAAACCCGCTCTGATATATAGTAAGTTAGAGTGGGAAAATGTATTAAACTGTTGGCGGAAAAAGGCAATATATCCCCAAAAAAAAGGAGGAAGAATGTATCCAGCTATGTGGAAAACTAGAGCATGTTCACAGGATGAAAGAAAATTTGTAGGGCTGTAATGACTTTATTATTCAAAGTGACTGGTCATACAACGTCTCTTTAGCTCCATCAATCCCTATATAAGGGACGAATTTGCTAAGTGACGCGGTACACCATAACAAGCCCCTGCCCGGCAAGGTAGGAACCGCCATGTGCACAAAACAACCAATCACCTGTAGAATATATAAAGGGGCAGTGTCCCACACCGTATGTATAGATACAGAAAAGGACCACTACTCCCCAAATTAATGTCGCTATTTCTAGAAGTATTGTCGGGTGTAAGAGGTCCACCAAAAACCCGAACAAAACTGTAATAAAGCCCATAGTGTATTGATAAGGAACAGCTCGCTTATTAGAAATCCTCAGAATAAAAAGAAAAAATTATGCCGTATCCCCAGTGAGTAACGGCTATTTATGGCAGGACATAGTCATAACGGAAAAGGAAATAAAAAGCTTTCAGGGCACAATTTTATCTTGAATGAATTTCAGGGCCTTATTCCACTTTATATAACTGAGTCATTTTGGGATATAACCCAATCTAGAAAAGTATATTTCCCTCCCTCCCCAAAAAAGTGATTAAAAAAAAGAAATCTCTAAAAGAACCCTAAATTTTGGCATCTCCTAAATATAAAGCGAAGCTGCTTCCTTAAAAAAAAAAAAAGAGGTGTACAGAAAAATAAAATCCTAAATAAATCCTGCATTTTAACTTTTATAGCTCACAAAAGAAAATTAGTAATGTGCGACGGTATGATAGATTTCAAAACAGGGACTTATGCATAGACCAGGGTTGGAAGGACAAGCGGAACAATAATATCTTGACTCACTTTGCTGTCCTCGTTTGCTGCAGACCCGACACCGTTTTTTTGGGTATTTTTGGTTAGGTGTTGAAGGGATGGGGTGTAAAAAATGTTTTTCAACAAGTCGGCGTACATCCTCTGACTCATGGACTACTCTCTGGTCTGCAGATTGAAATAGGAGATCTTCAATCACTTTCTCCTGAAATTCAAAGAATGTCGCCCTGCCCGCTGATTTTTTGTACAGGACAAATGCATTGTGCATTGCAACCTGGATGAGGTATATTGCCACTTTCTTATACCACGTTCTGGCTTTCCTTATAACCAGATAAGGTTGTAACATCTGGTCGCACAAATCTACCCCACCCATGAATTTGTTATAGTTGATGACACACACAGGCTTTTGTCTATCTGCAGAGGCCCCACGTTCTCTAACAGTTGCTGTTGCACTTGTATGGATAGTGCTGATCATATAGACGTCCTTGCGGTCACGAAAATTTTAAAGCCAGCATCTTCTCAATTTGAAAAGTGCATGACTCCCCCTTTGGTAGTTTTTTATCCACAAGTTGACGTGGGAAACCTTTGCGATTCCTGCATATTGTGCCACAGGCTCCGGTGTTGGCACAATGAAGGGCGCTAAACAATGGCACACTGGTATAAAAACTGTCCGTGTATACATGATACCCCTTGTGTAGGAAAGGGCCAATTAAAGCCCACACAATATTACCAGTGGTACCAATATTTAGAGGGCACCCTGGTGGATTGAATTCACTGTCTTTACCCTCGTAGATCTTAAATGCACATGTGTAGCCAGTAGTGCTTTCACATAATTTGTAGATCTTTACCCCGTATTTTGCACTTTTTGAGGGTATGAATTTGCGGAATGAGAGACGCCCTTTGAAATTCATTAGCGATTCATCCACTGCTAAATTTTGTTCAGGGGTATATGCTCCTAGAAAGGAGGAATTAAGAAAATTTAGCAAAGGCCTTAATTTATACAGCCGGTCACGGCTTCTGTCGCTGGAAGGGGGTGCCTGTAGGTTGTCACTAAAGTGGAGAAATCGCATAAGTATTTCGTACCTGCTGCGTGACATAATGCCAGAAAAAATGGGGGTGGCATGTATAGGGCTTGATGCCCAATATGACCTAATAGAGGGTTTTTTTTTATAATTCCCATGTTAAGGGTGAGGCCCAGAATTTTTTTTATTTCCGTTGCTTTTGTGGGATTCCACAACCTGGCATAAGGTGACGAAGGCTTATTGGCAATGTACTGCCTGGCATATAAATTTGTTTCCTGCACAAAATGTTGCAAAACTTGGTCCGTAATAAAAATATTAAAATAATTTAGTGGTGAAAAATTACTGACATTGGGACTTATGCCAGGAGTAGCAATAAAGTCATTTATGGTGGGAGAAAATAGACTTGTGGGTTCCCACACTAAATCGGTTTGGTGGGGTTGCGCAATTTCAGGGGCTGCACTTTGAACGGACGTTGTGGCAACTGCGCCGTCTCCCATATAACTGGTACTGGGTCTCATATCCGTAGAATCCCTTGAAGCGACACTTTCACTGTCGCTTTCAAGAAAAAGCTCAACTTCAGATGCAGAATCCGTATCGGAGCATAGCATCTGATAGGCTTCCTCAACGCTGTATCTTTTGGCAGCCATAATGATTATACAGTCTAAACCGCAAATAATAAACGTAACGAGTGGTTTCAATTTTTTTATCAACTAATCACACTAAAGGAATTAAACTTTTATTTTTTATTTTATTTTTTATTTTTTTTAAAAGTTTTTTTTTTTCAAACCTAAACCTAAACCTAAACCTAAACCCTACGCCTAACACAAACTGTAAACCCAAGCCCAGAACAGCACCCTACGCCGTCTAACAGCGTACACGCCGTCTAACAGCGTACCCTAAAAAGAAAGTCGTTTATAGTACGATTCTTAGTATATACAGTAAATATATTTATATATATATATATATATATATATATATATGTATATACTATATACTATAAAATACTGAAATTTTTTTATTTTTTTTTGAAACTGTGTGAGGAACAAGTGATTTTGTGAGGGGACACTGACACACTTGTATCTGTTCCTCTCCACAGCTAGAACAGAGTGAGGAGAAACAGATACATGTTTTACTTTTATTTTACTGTAGTGATCACTATGATTGGATATCATAGTGAACACAAAAAAGATCAGGAACCAATACTATTGGCTCCTGATCACTGCTCTAAGAACAGACCTGGTAGCAACAGCTCATTCTTAGAGCAGGAGCTGTCATTTAGACACTCCCGGCGGCTCTGTACACAGTAACAGCATGTGACTGCTGTGATTGGCTGTCACAGCGGTCACATGCTGTTACGACGAAATCGCCAGGTCCTGATGGCTGCACTAAGAACCGGACCTGTTACATACAGCCGGTTTTTAGTGCAGACTTGACCAGGCTGCAGTCAAACCCGCTCTACTACAGCGACGCCAAAAGGCGTCGCTGTAGACTGAGTACATGCACCGCCCGACGTCAAAAGACGGTGGGCGGTCGTTAAGGGGTTAAAATGAAATAAAATATTGATTTATTTAAAAATAATAATTCCTGCAATAGTGTACATAGCCTTTAAAGAGGCTCTGTCACCAGATTTTGCAACCCCTATCTGCTATTGCAGCAGATAGGCGCTGCAATGTAGATTACAGTAACGTTTTTATTTTTAAAAAACGAGCATTTTTGGCCAAGTTATGACCATTTTTGTAGTTATGCAAATGAGGCTTGCAAAAGTCCAAGTGGGTGTGTTTAAAAGTACAAGTCCAAGTGGGTGTGTATTATGTGCGTACATCGGGGCGTTTTTAATACTTTTACTAGCTGGGCGCTCTGATGAGAAGTAACATCCTCTTCTCTTCAGAACGCCCAGCTTGTGACAGTGCAGATCTGTGACGTCACTCACAGGTCCTGCATCGTGACGGCCACATCGGCAGCAGAGGCTACAGTTGATTCTGCAGCAGCATCAGCGTTTGCAGGTAAGATCGACTTACCTGCAAACGCTGATGCTGCTGCAGAATCAACTGTAGCCTCTGCTGCCGATGTGGCCGTCACGATGCAGGACCTGTGAGTGACGTCACAGATCTGCACTGTCACAAGCTGGGCGTTCTGAAGAGAAGAGGATGTTACTTCTCATCAGAGCGCCCAGCTAGTAAAAGTATTAAAAACGCCCCGATGTACGCACATAATACACACCCACTTGGACTTGTACTTTTAAACACACCCACTTGGACTTTTGCAAGCCTCATTTGCATAACTACAAAAATGGTCATAACTTGGCCAAAAATGCTCGTTTTTTTAAAATAAAAACGTTACTGTAATCTACATTGCAGCGCCTATCTGCTGCAATAGCAGATAGGGGTTGCAAAATCTGGTGACAGAGCATCTTTAAGAATTTTCTAGTAAAATGCAGAACTTAAGGTTTTCTTCAATAATGACAAAAGGTCCTGAGATGGCAAAGCATCAAATAATCTGACTTGTGTTATGTTTTGTTTTCAAAAGCACTCCAGTTTAACTGGTTCCCGACCGCTGGCTGTGTTTTTACGGCCAGCGGTCAGGGTCCTTAAATCCCGAGCCATAGACTTTTTACGGCTCTGGTTTTTAACTTGCTGCCCAAGCGATCGGGCAGCTGAATGTCGGATCTCCGGCTGTCGCTGCTTCTGTCTTCTCTGATCACTTGTACACAGCGCTCAATGAACGCTGTGTATAGGAATAGAGGCAGCGGCCGCGCCGCTGTCTCTATTGCTCCTGGTGTTCATGTGACTGGTCACATGATTGCCGGGTGCCGTTAGTGACAGACTGGTGCTGGGTCTTACTAGACCCAGCACAGCTCTATTAGTGACAATCGTCACTATGAGAGGGCTGATTTCCCCTGTAACTGGGGCTGCTGTGCAGCCCCAGTTACAGTGGAAAAGCATGGTGTAAAAGAAAGAAAAATATATATAAAGTTCCCCAAAGGTCTTTTTTGACCTTTGAGGGACAGACCATAGTAATAAAAAAATTAAAGTAAAGTGCAAAAAAATTAATAATAAATACACATAAAATACCCATCCCAAAAAAACTTTCCCCTCCCGCCAATCATTGTCGTAACGCTAGCCCGGAACCAATTACCCTAATATAGACATGTAATATATTAAAATTTACAGTAGACAATGACGATCACAAATAAAAGGTCTATTTTAGGGTAAAACTATTTTATTACCAAAAAAAAAAATAGCTGAAACTTAAAAAAGCTTATTTTTTTACTATTATTTTCAAACTTTAAGAATAAAAATTCTAAAATAGCAAAAAGGATGTGTATAAAAACGATAAAAAAAGAAACCTGCATTGTCTACGGAGAAAACATCACAAAAATCACGTCGTTAGCCGAACAAATAAAAAAAGTTATAGCCATTTAACTAACACGTGCTAAAAAGGGTTAAACGGTGTCTGGTCCTGAAGGCTCAAAATAGCCCGGTCCTGAACTGGTTAAACTCATCTATACAGAGTCTATTTGAATTCTACTTAAAGGGAACCTGTCACCAGCATTTCACTTGTTGAACTTTACTTATCCCTTACTGGCCGCTGCTATCAAAAGTTCATTGCCGTTATCCCCTCTCCTAAACTCCTCCTCCGACTGCAAATAACGGTCTGCAAACATTTTGCGCCTTTTATCGTAATAATAATTATAATTTATCGTTCCTTTGTGCGCACACACCATAAGAGAACATAAATGCACAAGCGCGGGATTTAGTGTGCTGGGCAAAGGCGAGGAGCTGTCCACCAAAAGTAAGGAGGCGGAAAAACTTGGAAAGACTTGAGGAATGAAGATATGACTCTTTTCAAATGAAGATTTGACTCTTTTCAAATGAAGATCTGACTCTTTTATGCTCATTAGCATACGGTGTGGAACACTAAAAAGCTGAATACTAAAGCTACAGAGCCGACTAAGAAGACAATTATAGGTCATATAGAAATGATTTTTCACCCACTACCACTCGGTAGTGCTGGTTTAATAGGTCAAATGCTGGTGACAGGTTCCCTTTAACCCCTTCTTGCCGCAATTATTTTTTCATTTTTGAGCCGTAACTTTTTTTTTCCGTTATCATAGTCGTATGAGGGCTTGTTTTTTGCGGGACAAGTTGTAGTTTTTATTCTAACCATTTATTGTACAATATCATGTACTGAAAAAAAATATATTTTAGGGGAGAAAAAGAAAAGAAAACATGGATTCCTTCATTGTTTTTTAGGATTTGTTTTTTTGATGTTCACCGTGCAGCAAAAATAACAACTTTATGGCAATATTAAATTTATATATTTTTATGCTTGTATTTGTTTTATTCCAAAATAAACCATTTGTTAAAGACAAAATTGTTTTGTGTCGCCATATTCGGAGATCAATAACTTATTTATTTTTTCGTCGATGGAGCAGTGTGAGGGCTTATATTTTGAGAGACAAGCTGTAGCTTTTAATGGTATCATTTTGTGATGCTTATGACTTTTTGATCACTTTTTATAAAAAAAATTTGGGAGAGGTGATCAAAAACAATTTTATTTTTACGCCATCCATCTTTGGGGATAAATAATGTTATATTGTAATAGTTTGGACTTTTACAGACATGGCAATATTAATTAGGTTAATTTTTTATATCACTTTAACCCCTTCCCGCTCCTGGACGTACTACTACGTCATGGCAGCTGTATCGTTCGCGCTCCATGACAGAATAGTACGTCTCGGGAGTAACGGCCGTTTCGGCCGTCCTCCCGACACATACAGGAGCTGTGACACCTGCTGTCTTGTTCAGCAGCTGTCACAGCTCCTACAGCGGGGACCGATCGCTGTGTCCCCGCTCATTAACCCCTTAAAAGCCGCGTTCTATAGAGATCGCGGCTTTTTAGGGGTTAAGCTGCCATCGCCGGCCTGCTACGCGATAGCGGCCGGCGATGGTGACTATGGCAACCGGACACCAAACAATGGCGTCCGGCTATGCCATAGACGGAAGCCTAGTGGGTCCTGACAACGTCAGGACCCACTATGCTTGCTGTCAGTGAGTAGCTGACAGTTCTAATACACTGCACTACGCATGTAGTGCAGTGTATTAGAATTGCGATCAGGGCCTCTTGCCCTCAAGTACCCTAGTGGGACAAAGTAATACAGTAAAAAAAAAGTTAAAAGAAGTTGTGTAAAAATAAGAAAATAAAAGTTTTAAAAGTATTAAAAGTAAAAATCCCCCTTTTTCCCTTATCAGTCATTTATTATTAATAAAAATATATAAACAAACAAATAAACTGTACATAATTGGTATCGCCGCGTCCGTAACGGCCTGAACTACAAAATTATTTTGTTACTTATCCCGCACGGTGAACGCCGTAAAGGAAAATAATAATAAACCGAACCACGATCACAATTGTTTGGTCACTTCACCTCCCAAAAAATGGAATAAAAAGAGATCAAAAAGTCGCATGTACCGAAAAATGGTACTGATCGAAACTACAGTTCGTTACGCAAAAAATAAGTTCTCGCACGGCTTTATTGATTGAAAAATAAAAACATTATGGCTCTTAGAATAAGGCAACACAAAAAGTAAATGATTGTTTACAAAACGTATTTTATTGTGCAAACGCCATAAGACATTAAAAAAAACTATAAACATCTGGTATCGCCGTAATCGTATCGCCCCGCAGTAAAAAAAAAAGAATAAAAAAACAATAGTAGAATTGCTGTTTTTTAGTCACCACGCCACCTAAAAATAGAATAAAAACTGATCAAAAAGCCGCATGCACCCCAAGAAAATTACAATGAATTCCTCAAGGGGTTTAGTTTCCAAATTGGGGTCACTTTTGGGGGGTCCCAATGTTTTGGCACCACAAGACCTCTTCAAACCGGACATGGTGCCTACTAAAAAAGAGGCCTCAAAATCCACTAGGTGCTCCTTTGCTTCGGAGGCCAGTGCTTCAGTCCATTACCGCACTCTGGGCCACATGTGGGATATTTCTCAAAACTGCAGAATCTGGGCAAAACGTATTAATTTGCGTTTCTCTGATAAATCCTTTTGTGTTATAAAAAAAATGGTATAAAGAGGATTTTCTGACAAAAAAAAAATATTTAGATTTCACCTCTACTTTGCTCTAAATTTCTGTGAAACACCTAAAGGGTTCATAAACTTTCTAAATGCTGTTGTGAATACTTTGAGGGGTCTAGTTTCTAAAATGGGGTATTTGATAGGGGTTTCTAATATATGGGCCCCTCAAAGCAACTTCAGAACTGAACTGGAACCTAAAAAAATAAATAAATGAGGCAATACTTCGCTTCTTACATTATACTGATAATGAGCCGTGCCCACCCCGAGATGACCCCAGTTTTGACCGTTTGTATAAACGGAGACCCCTATTAGACCGTTCCAGTGCCCGGTTTTCCCAAGCATTCACCCCCGAGAAGTGTATTTCTATTGATGAGACCCTGGTACATTTTAAAGGGAGGGTTCAATTCCGCGAGTACCTGCCGGGTAAGAGGGCAAGGTATGGCGTGAAGATGTATAAGCTGTGCGAGAGTGCATCCGGGTATACCTACAGGTTTAGGCTATATGAAGGAAAGGCCACCCCCAAACCAGACTGCATCCTGGACTACAATAGGTACATGGGAGGTGTGGACTTGTCAGATCAAATCCTGAAGCCCTACAGCGCCATGCGGTGTGGTATAAGAAGCTGGCCGGGCACATCATACAGATGGCATTGTCAGTGGCGGATTATAATATAGGCGTTTCGGGCGGCCGCCCGGGGCCCAAGCTTTTAGGGGGCCCATCGCAACCCGAAACGCACATCATTTTAAATCCGGTCGGACTCACTAATGGCCGTTCACAAGAAGCGTCGCTAATGGCCGTTGAGAGGGAGGGGCGGGCGGACTGCAGCAGAGGGCAGCGCAGTGCTGATGAGGAGGAGGGGGATGGATATCAATGTCTGGATAGGACTAGCAGACGTGCGTCTGCTAGTCGTGGTAGAACACGCCCCTCTGACGCTTCACGTACCGCCAGTGAGGAACAGACGAGAAGGGCGGTGGTCGAGCAACGAGGAGGTTAGTGTTCATGTTCGTCTCCATCTTAATTTACATCTAAGTGACTCCAGAGGACTCCATGAAGGGGGGAATAACCCCCCATCCCATCCCCCATAGAGCTCTCAGGATTTCAGTATTTATTATACAGCAGGGGGGGTTTGAGCGGTGTAACTCACTGCAGAGGACTCTATGGGGGGACAATAATTTCCCTCCATAGACACTCAGCAGTGAGTTACACGCTCAAATCTCCCTGCTGTATAATAAATACTGAAATACTGAGGGCTCTATGGGGGATGGGATGGGGGGGTTATTCCCCCCTTCATGGAGTCCTCTGGAGTCACTTAGATGGTTAGAACCCCCCTCCCCCATTCAGTATAATCCCCCCTTCTCATAGAGCCCTCACTAGTTACTAATATATTACAAGGGTAAGTCAAATTGTCTGACTTCTGGGGGCTGTATAGGGGGGTCTGAGCGACGGGCTCTATGGGGGGGGGGGGCTACCCCCCCCCACAGAGATGTCAGAATCAGACACTCAGACCTCCCTATAGAGCCCCCAGAAGTCAGACAAACTCACCTCCCCTTGCAATATAATCCCCCCATACAGCCCTCAGTTTTCCCATAAGAAAAATGTATGACATATCCACCATCCGTAAGTCCCATAAAACTGAATGATGGTTACGGAAGCAGTGTCTCTCGCCGACTCCCTCTGATCACTAAAACTAAGCGTCGGAAGCACTCGTGTGAGCGCTGAGCCACTTGGTTTCTGTTTCCGGAAAGCTGAGCAGCTTATGTACGGTCTCATAGAAAGTCAATGAGCCCGTACACCGCTACTTTGGCTTTCCGGAAAAAGCCAAACAGAAATGAATTGGCTCTTTGCTCACATGAGCGCTTCTGCCGCTTAGTCTCCGCACCCGGACCCCCACCCATCAAAAGTTCTGACATGTCACTATGACATGTTAGAAGTTTGTTAAAAATTGACTTACCCTTTAGGCCTCATTTACACGAGCGTGTGCGTTTTGCTCACGCAAAAACTGCGGCGTTTTCCGTGCGCAAAAGGCACTTAACGGCTCCATGTGTCATCAGTGTATGATGCGCGGCTGCGAGATTTTCGCGCAGCCGCCATCATTATGACTAGAGATGAGCGAACTTCTGAAAAGTTCGGTTCGGCTAGTTCGCCGAATTTCACGAAAAAGTTTGTTTCGGACCGAACCTGTAATTTCCGTGCGCCGAGCATGTTACTGTCCAGGGTGCTGATAGAGTTAATGGGCTGCACTAACTCTTTCAACAACCTTGACAGTACATGCTCGGCGCACGGAAAATACAATTTTAATGTAATAAAAAAAAATAAAAAATACGTTCATACTTACATTCCTCCTGTCCGGCCTCCAGCGGTGACGTGTCATCCATGTCGCCGCTGCAGCCAATCACAGGCTGTAGTGGCGGTCACGCACGTCAGGATGACGTCAGAAGGCCGGCCTGCAGGGATGACGCTTCATCCCACGTGACCGCCTCTGCAGCCAATCACAGGCTGCAGCGGCCTCTGCAACCAATCACAGGCTGCAGCGGCCTCTGCAACCAATCTCAGGCTGCAGCGGCCTCTGCAGCCAATCACAGGCTCCTCTCCTGAAATACTCTGTGCTGCCTTAAACTCTGTGGACAGGTCAGGATCCTGTTTCTTTTAAATGCTGCTGGGGAACCCGCTCGATCCATTATATAAGGCTGCGCTACAGTGCAGCATTTAAAAAAAAACAGGATCCTGACCTGTCCACAGAGTTTAAGGCAGCACAGAGTATTTCAGGAGATGAGCGTGCAGATTCAGTGCTGCTGTAAACTCTGCTCTTACCATTACGTAGCTCAGTCTGTTACCACTCCTCCACTCCTGTCCTCAATAACACCTTCAAATGATTGGCAAGTCACCACGTAATGGTAAGAGCAGAGTTCACAGCAGCACAGAGTATTTCAGGAGAGGAGCGTGCAGATTCTGTGCTGCTGTGAACTCTGTGTGAGGGGGGCCCAAGTTGTATCAACAGCCCAGGGCCCATGGTACACTTAATCCGCCACTGGGCATTGTACAATGCGTACGTGCTACGTCGATGTGCAGGCCAGACGGGAACTTTCCTGGAATTTCAAGAGGTGATTATCAAGAAACTAATCTTTAGGGACCAAGAAGGGGGGGCACCCAGTACTTCTGGAAGCGGGGCCACACGCATCGTACCAAGGTGGCAACACTTTCCAGGAGAAGTTCCCCAAACTGGCAAGAAGGGAAAAAGTCAAAAGAGGTGCAAAGTCTGCTATAAGGGATGACACAATATATCAATGTGACACGTGTCCCGAATAACCAGAGCTCTGTATGAAAGTCAGTTTTAAAATTTATCATACATCCCTTGGTTTATAATTTACCCCAATTTTACTTACCCTGATGCACTCCGCACAGCTTATCCCCCCTCGTCTTTCCCCTCTGAGCCCTGCTGTGTGTCCAGGCAGCTGATAACAGCCACATGTAGGGTATTCCCATACCCGGGAGAACCCACATTACAATTTATGGGGTGTAGGTCTCTGGTCAAAATGCTCACTACACCTCTAGATGAATGCCTTAAAGGTGTAGTTATTAAAACGGGGTCACTTCTTGCGGGTTTCAACTGTACTGGTACCTCAGGGGCTTCTGCATACATGACTTCGCACTAGAAAATCCCCAGTAGGCCAAATGGTGGTCCTTTCCTTCTGATCCCTCCCATGGGCCCAAACGGCAGTATATCACAACAAATGGGGTATTGCGGCACTCAGAACAAATTGCGCAACAGAATGGGGTATTTTGTTTCTTGTGAAAATAAGAAATTTTCAGCCAAAACTATATATTATTTGAAAAAAATAATTTTGTTTTCATTCCCAGCCCAATTCAAATAAGTTCTGTGAAAAATCTATGGGGTCAAAATGGTCACAACACACATAAATGAATTCCTTGAGGGGTGTAGTTTCCAAAATGGGGTCATTTGTGGTTGGTTTCTATTGCTTTGATACCTCTGGGGCTCTGAAAATGTGACATGGCACCCGAAAACCAATCCAGCAAAATCTGGACTCCAAAGAACACACAGCGCTCCTTTCCTTCTGAGCCCTCCCATGGGCCCAAACGGCAGTTTATCACCACAAATGGGGTATTGCCGCACTCAGGACAAATTGGGCAACAAAATGGAGTATTTTATTTCTTGTGAAAATAAGAATTTTTGAGCTAAAATGACATATTATAGGAAAAAATATATATTTTTTTAATTCCCAGCCCAATTCAAATAAGTTCTGTGAAGAAACTATGGGGTCTAAAAGGTCACATTACCCATAAATGAATTCCTTAAGGGGTATAGTTTCCAAAATGGGGTCACTTCTGATGGGTTTCCGTTGCTTTGATACCTCTGGGGCTCTGCAAATGCGACATGGCACCCGAAAACCAAACCAGCAAAATCTGTACTCCAAAGAACACACAGCGCTCCTTCCCTTCTGAGGCCTCCCATGGGCCCAAACGGCAGTTTATTGCCACAAATGGGGTATTGCTGCACTCAGGAGAAATTGGGCAACAAAATTGAGTATTTTGTTCCCTGTGAAAATAAGAAATTTTGATAAAAAATTACATCTTATTGGAAAAAATGTCATTTTTTTAATGTCACAGCCCAATTGAAATAGGTGCTGTGAAAAAACTGTGCGGTCAAAATGCTAACAACAATCATAAATGAATTCCGTGAGGGGTGTAGTTTCCAAAATGGTGTCACTTTTGGTTGGTTTCCATTGCTTTGATACCTCTGAGGCTCTGCAAATGCGACATGGCACCCGAAAACCAATCCAGCAAAATCTGGACTCCAACAAACATATAGCGCTCCTTTCCTTCTGAGCCCTCCCATCGGCCCAAACGGCAGTTTATCACCACAAATGGGGTATTGCCACACTAAGGACAAATTGGGCAACAAAATGGGGTATTTTTTTCCCTGTGAAAATAAGACATTTTGATCACAAATGACATTTTATTGGAAAAAATTACATTTTTTTCATTTCACAGCCCAATTCAAATACGTGCTGTGAAAAAACTGTGCGGTCAAAATGGTAACAACAACCATAAATGAATTCCTTGAGGGGTGTAGTTTCCAAAATGGGGTCACTATTGGGGGATTCCTACTGTTTTGGCACCTCAACACCTCTTCAAACCTGGCATGCTGCCTAAAATATATTCTAATAAAAAAGAGGACTTAAAATGCACTAGGTGCTTCTTTGATTCTAGGGCTTGTGTTTTAGTCCACGAGCACAGTAGGGCCACATGTGGGACATTTCTAAAAACTGCATAATCTGGACAATACATATTTAGAAGTGTTTCTCTGTTAAAACCTTCTGTGTTACAGAAAAAAAATGAATAAAATTGAAATTCAGCAAGAAAAATGAAATTTGCCACTTTGCTTTAATTCCTGTGAAATGCCTGAAGGGTTAAAAAAAACTTTCTAAATGCTGTTTTGAATACTTTGAGGGGTCTAGTTTTTAAAATGGGGTGTTTTATCAGGGTTTCTAATACATAGGCCCCACAAAGCCACTTCAGAACTCAAGAGGTACCTTAAAAGAAAGGCTTTTGAAATTTTCTTAAAAATATGAGAAATTGCTGTTTATGTTCTAAGCCTTGTAACGTCCAAGAAAAATAAAATAATGTTCAAAAAACGATGCCAATCTAAAGTAGACATATGGGAAATGTGAACTAGTAACTATTTTGGGTGGTATAACCGTCTGTTTTACAAGCAGATGCATTTCAATTCTGAAAAATGCAATTTTTTCAACATTTTCTCTAAATTTTGCCATTTTCCACCAATAAACACTGAATATATCGACCAAATTTTACCACGAACATGAAGCCCAATGTGTCACGAGAAAACCATCTCAGAATCGCTTGGGTAGGTTTAAGCATTCCGACGTTATTACCACATAAAGTGAAATATGTCAGATTTGAAAAATGGGCTCTGAGCCTTAAGGCCAAAACTAGGCTGCGTCCTTAAGGGGTTAAGGAAAAACGAGAAAAGAGGTTTATGTTTACCTTTCACTTTTTTCACATTTTGTTATGTTGAGGCCTTGTGCTAAAATAGAAAAACCTTAATCTTTCCCCATCATTCTGTACTCAACACCCATAATGACAAAGTGAAAACTGAATTAGAAATTTTTGCAAATTTATAAAAAATGGAAAACTCAAACCTTGCATGGACTTATATAACTAAGTATTCAGACCCTTTGCTATGACAATTGAAATTTAGTTCTGGGGGCCTCCCATTTCTCTAGATCATCTTTGAAATGTTTCTACATCTTGATTGGAGTCGACCTGTGGTCAATTAATTTGATTGGACATGATTTGGAAAGACACAACCCCGTCTATATAAGGTCTCACAGCTGGCAAATGCATATCAGTGCAAAAACCAAGCCGTGAGGAGGATAGAAATGCCTGTAGAACTCAGAGACAGGATTGTGTGGAGGCACAGATTTGGTGAAGGGTACAAAAAAATTCTGCTGCAATGAAAGTTCCCAAGAGCACAATGGCCTCCGCCTGGAGTTTGCAAAAAAGGACCTAAAGGACTACGACTGTGAGAAACAAGATTTTGTAGTCTGATGAAACCAAGATTCAACTTTTTGTTCTCAATTGTAAGTGTTATGTCTGGAGGAAACCAGGCACTGCTCATCATCTGCACAATACCATCCCTACAGTGAAGAATGGTGGTGGCAGCATCATGCTGTGGGGGTGTTTCTCAGTGGCTGGGACAGGAAGACTGGTCAGGATTTAGGGAAAGATGAATAAAGTTCACCTTCCAACAAGACAAGGACCCTAAGCACACAGCCAAGACAACACAGGAGTGTTGAGTGGCCAAGCCAGAGCCCTGACTTGAACCCAGTCGAACATCTCTGGAGAGATCTCAGAAGGGCTGTCCACCGACGGTCCCCATCCAACCTGACAGAGTTTGAGAGGATCTGCAGAGAAGAATGGAAGAAAATCCCCAAATCCAGGTGTGCAAACCTTGTGACATCATACCCAAAAAGACTGGAGGCTGTTACCCAGGGGCGTAGCTAAAGGCTCATGGGCCCCGATGCAAAAATTCTTACTGGCCCCCCCCCCCCGCAAACTTCTCATGGCCGACGGTCCGCAGCTTTCAGCTGCATCGCTGGGTCTCCTAAGTGACCCAACAATGCAGCACTAGCAGCCAGGGGCGTCACTAAGGCTGGGTTCACACACCCTATTTACGGACGTAATTCGGGCGTTTTAGCATTGAATTATGTCCGAAAATGCGGCTCAATAGCATAGGCAAACATCTGCCCATTCATTTGAATGGGTCTTACGATGTTCTGTGCCGACGGTCATTTTTTTTTACGCGCCGCTGTCAAAAGGCGGAGCGTAAAAAAAAACGCCCGCGTCAAAGAAGTGCCTGTCACTTCTTCAGACGTAAATGGAGCCGTTTTCCATGGACTCCATAGAAAAACAGCTCCAATTACGTCCGTAATGGACGCAGCGAAAGACGCCTGCACATGCCATTACGGCTGAAATTACGGTGCTGTTTTCTCCTGAAAACAGCTCCGTAATCTCAGCCGTAACGGACGCTGCCGTGTGAACATACCCTCAGGGCTTAAAATGTCAGGGAAATAGCCCCAATACATATGTGTCCGCCCAAAAAAAAATGTGTGTATATGAGACAGCATAGCATATCTATAGCACTACGACCCTATAAACTATGGATAGGATTAGATACAGTGGCTCAGCAGACAGTATCACACATGATAGGATTAGATACAGTGGCTCAGCAGACAGTATCACACATGATCGGATTAGATACAGTGGCTCAGAAGGCAGTATCACACATGATAGGATTAGATACAGTGGCTCAGCAGACCGTATCACACATGAGAGGATTAGATACAGTGGCTCAGCAGACAGTACCACACATGATAGGATTAGATACAGTGGCTCAGCAGACAGTACCACACATGATAGGATTAGATACAGTGGCTCAGAAGGCAGTATCACACATGATAGGATTAGATATAGGGCCCAGCAGACAGTATCACACATGATTGGATTAGATACAGTGGCCCAGCAGACAGTATCACACAAGATACGATTAGATATAGGGCCCAGCAGACAGTATCACACATGATTGGATTAGATACAGTGGCCCAGCAGACAGTATCACACAAGATACGATTAGATATAGGGCCCAGCAGACAGTATCACACATGATTGGATTAGATACACAGCTCAGCAGACAGTATCACACATAATTGGATTAGATACACAGCTCAGCAGACAGTATCACACATGATTGGATTAGATACAGGGCTCAGCTCACTGACATTGCGTCTCCAGCGCTGGACCCAGGATAGGTAAGAATAATAATTTTGCTTCTTTATGTGTTACTGATTATTTTTGTGTGTTTGTGGTTTTTTTTTTCGGTTGTTGTACTTCGGATTCGAGGACTTCAATGACGGCGTTTTTTTTATTCTCAATAAAATGGTTAATGAGGGTTGTGTTTTTTTATTTCAATAAAATATTTTTTCTATGTGCTTGTATCTTTTTAAACTTTATTATCACCGCCTTAGTAATGGCCGCCGGCTGATTGACAACCTCCATTACTAAGGCGGTGCTTAACGTTAGCCGGTGCAGAGGCTACACTAACCCCCATTATTACCCCGGTACCCACCGCCACCAGGAGTACTGGGAAGAGCCGGGTACGAACCAGTACCCGACCATCTGTTGTGACGGGCAGGCACCGGGGTGGCCGCAGGCTGGTAGTATTAGGCTGGGGAAGGCCAAAAACAGTGGCCCTTCCCACCCTGCTGCTGTGTTGTATCTGGCTGGTTATGAAAATTGGGGGGGACCCCACATCGTTCTTTCCAATTTTTTTTTTTTTAAATAACGTGGGGTCCCCCCCATTTTTCATAACCAGCCAGATACAATAAAGCAGCAGCAGCCTAGCATCACCAGGGTGGGAAGGGCCACTGTTTTTGGCCTTTCCCCTCCTGATAATACCAGCCTGCGGCCACCCCAGTGGCCGACCATCACTACAGATGGTCAGGTACTAGATGGTACCCGGCTCTTCCCAGCACCCCTGGTGGCGGTGGCTACCGGGGTAATAAAGGTGGTTAGTGTACGCCTCTGCATCGGTTAACACTAAGCCCCGCCTTAGCAATGGATGCTGTCAATCAGCCGGCGGCCATTACTAAGGCGGTAGTAATATAGTTTAAAAAAAAACACAAAAGACATAGAAAAAATATTTTATTGAAATAAAAAACCCACACAGCCCTCATTAACCATTTTATTGATAAAAAAAAAGCTGTCATCGAAGTAGTCCTGGAATCCGCCGTAGTCCAACGACCGAACCTGTAAGAAAACACACACAAAATGATTAGTAACACGTGTGTTAGGCTTAGATACAGGGCCCATGTGTGATACTGTCTGTGGGACCCTGTATCTAAGCCTACCACAACGTAGGCTTAGATTCAGGGTCCAGCAGACAGTAATCTTATACAGTATAAGATTACTGTGTGCTGTGGCCCTGTATCTAAACCTACAGTGTGGTAGGCTTATATACAGGGCCCATCAGACAGGATCACGCATGGGCAATGTATCTAAGCCTACCATGTGATTGGCTTATATACAGGGCCCATCAGACAGGATCACACATGGGCCATGTATCTAAGCCTACCATGTGATTGGCTTAGATACAGGGCCCAGCAGACAGGATCACGCATGGGCCATGTATCTAAGCCTACCATGTGATTGGCTTAGATACAGGGCCCAGCAGACAGGATCACACAATCTGTGATCCTGTCTCATGGGCCCCCTAAGCCTGCATCATCGTAGGCTTAGGGGTTGTACAGTCCCTAAACATTGATGGCCTATCCTCAGGATAGGCCATCAATAGCTGATGTGTCTCCCGGGACCCGCCAATCAGCTGTTTTGAAGGGGCCGCAGCACTCGTACGAGAGCTGCTTCCCCTTCATTTCACTACTCGCCCACACTGTGAATCGCCGACACCGATTCACAGTGTGACCGGAATGAAGTGACAGGAATGAAGGGGAGCAGCTCTCGTACGAGTGCTGCGGCCCCTTCAAAACAGCTGATTGGCGGGTCCCGGGAGTCGGACCCCGTCAGTGAGGGCCAACCTTACCTTCCTCTTCGGCCGCGGCGGGAGTTCTGTCGTCTCGATGCTGTGCGCGGCGCATAGCGTGGTGACGTCATGCGCTGCGCACAGCGCTTTACGTCAGGACCTCCGCTGCCATCCGGAACCAGGAAGGTAAGTAAAGTATGTTACTATAGTAACAGGGGCCCGCTGCGACCCCTATAGCTACGCCAGTGCTGTTACCGCTGCCAAAGGTACTTCAACTAAGTGCTGAGTAAAGGGTCTGAATACTTATGTCTATGCAATATTTTAGTTTTTCCTTATCAATAAATTAGCAAAGATCACTAACATTCTATTTTTACATTGTCAATATAGGGTATTGAGTGCAGAATGAAGGGGAAAAACGTAAATAAAATAAAATAATTTTAGCGCAAATTTTTTTTATTTTAGCACAAGGCCTCAACATAACAAAATGTGAACAAATTCAAAGGGCGTGAAGACTTTCTGAATGCACTGTATAGATGTAAAAACTTTATCACACACATTTTTTGTAATTTTTTTTTAGTTGCACTAGGGGACTTGAACAAGCGATTATTAGAATTGTGGAGATATTCATAAGTCCCCCAGGCTGTCAAGAAAACCATGGCTTCCCGTGATTGCGGGAGGGCCGGAAGGATAACGGAAGGAAGTCCTCCTCTTTCTAAAGATTTAGTTGCCGTGGTCGCCATTGACCACGGTATCTAAGTAGTTAAACAACCAGGATCGGAGTTGTCCACAGTCAAGACCGTAACAGCGAGTTGTCGTCTGTAACATGCAGCCGACAACCGATGGGTATGGAGTGCAGTCAGCTCGTGAGCGAGCTCCATACTTCCCTTTCCTGGACACAATGTACAGTTGTGTCAAATGTTGGGAAGGGGTTAATTATTGTTATTCATAACAGCATGTGGCTCTCAGACCCTTTACATGTGGCTTGCCAGCAACAGATACATGCAACATTGATGTCATAGCATTACTAGAACTTAGTACAAGGATCAAAACTATATCACTGGTTGATACTAGGGTAGAAGTTATATCACTAGTCATATCACTAATAGTATTTTTCCCTTTTTAATGTACCTTGTGGCCGTTGGTGGGATTCAAACTTTTAACAACAAGTTCTCTGATTTTTAATAATCAAATAAAACAATTACAATATTCCAAATACACCATACACCATATATCAAAGTGGACTCTAAATAAAGAAATTCCCTGTCCAGAATGTTTAACTGGATTCCCACACCATTTATATAATCGTACATACCTGCCTACCCACACTCATTATATTAAAGTCACCCATTACGTATTGTAGCGCCCATGGCCGCGGGCCGTCGGGTTCACTCACCTCCCGACGCCCGCAGCCATGGATCTGTGAGCGCTGGCTTCCGTCTCCCTCCTAGGAGATGCCAGTGCTCGCTTCCGCTCCGTCCAGCCGGGTCCCGTAGGGTGCGCGCACACACTCGCGCCCGCTCTTAAAGGGCCAGCGTGCGCACATGAAAACTATGATCATTAACCCACGTGATTCCCTGCCCTATAGGAATGCCCCAGCCCTTCTGATCCTTGCCTGAGCGTTGTTAGTCTTTCCCTGTCTGTCTCGCAAATGGTCCCTTAGTGTCTCCCGTTCCAGCTGTTACCCGTGCCCTGTTACCATTCCTATATTCCGCATTGTTCCTGTGCCTACCCGTGTTCAAGTGCCGTCTGCCACGTCAAGTGCCGTCTGCCACGTCAAGTGCCATCTGCAACGTCTAGCGCTATCTGCTCATCGGATACTGCCCGCCACGTCTGGCGCCACTTTCCGCACCTGCCTCCATCCGTGCTGAAGCCACAGTCACAGTCCGGACTATTTCAGGTACCCTAGCATTACTGTCTGCTATCTTACTTTCACTTAGACTGTAACCTGGTCAGCTGCCTCCCCGCTACGGCGGAGCGGCCTAGTGGGTCCACAAACCCAGTGTCCGTGACACGTATAGACCTATATGCACACATTCAATATCCTAAATGGCTCAGCCCATTTAGTTAGGCTAAACCTACAAGGTGGACAAACCTAAACCCCCTCTTCCACTTGTTCATAATATAATCACAGTGATGATCAAAAGGAAGCAAGGAGGAAAGGCACATATAGCCCCGATATATGGTCATTGGTAATGACTCATCATTGATGATAATAACCTAAAAAGGAGTCAATATACCACTAGTTACTATAAAAAGTATACATTTTATTGTGTACAAATACATAAAAACTATTACATAAAAAAGTTAGAGATGATAGCGACCACAGTATGTGAAGATGGAAACCAGACAGCAATGAAATGATAATATGCATGTAATACATATATAGCAAGAAACGAGGATATGGATGTATATATACAAAATGTATATAAGAGTTTTACATATTATGACATTTGTTAGTAGCACATGTCAGGCCATCACCCACCAAACACAAGGTATGGTAGGCGAAGTGGCTGGACAATGCCAGTCACATGAACACAGAGGTACAAAATACAACATATCCTGAATACCAAATAACAGTCGTACCCATGGCACAGTGTCCGGCTGTCTGGCGTCACACCCAACCGCACGTTTCGGCGGAAGCCTTCGTCTGGGGGTGATTCCAGAGAGTCAGCGTGAGATATTTATATAAGGGCGGGCCAATAGAAATCTAATACTGGCTGATGAAAATACAAAACAGCTGAGGTGATTATAGAGTCGTGATATCAGACACAGCATTCAAACAGAGCATGCTGAATTTCTAACGAGTGTCCATGCATTCACACTATGCATCCCGGATCATAGCATGTGTGTTCGTAGAGCCCAAAAAAAAAAAAAAAAAAATGCACAGTGTGAACAAGCACAAAGGTGTTAAGAGTTTTCAAATACATTTCTCACCCTATCCTTTCCGTAAATATAAAACATATAATTCAACACAGATGTTTATGCAGAAAAGCCACATGATGTTAAAACTTTAAATAAAGTACACTACCGTTCAAAAGTTTGGGGTCACTTAGAAATTTCCTTATTTTTGCAAGAAAAGCACAGTTTTTTTCAATGAAGATAACATGAAATTAATCAGAAATACACTCTATACATTGTTAATGTGCTAAATGACTATTCTAGCTGCAAACGTCTGGTTTTTAATGCAATATCTACATAGGTGTATAGAGGCCCATTTCCAGCAATCATCACTCCAGTGTTCTAATGGTACATTGTGTTTGCTAACTGTGTTAGAAGGCTAATGGATTATTAGAAAACACTTCAAAACCCTTGTGCAATTATGTTAGCACTGCTGTAAACTGTTTTGCTGTATAGACGAGCTATAAAACTGACCTTACTTTGAGCTAGTTGAGAATCTGGAGAATTACATTTGTGGGTTTGATTAAACTCTCAAAATGGCTAGAAAAAGAGAACTTTCATGTGAAACTCGACAGTCTATTCTTGTTCTTAGAAATGAAGGCTATTCCATTCGAGAAATTGCCAAGAAACTGAAGATTTCCTACAACGGTGTGTACTACTCCCTGCAGAGTAGATAACATGAAAGTTATCTTAATGATTTACAGATCATCTGCAAAGAGCAGTGGGCCAAAATTCCATCTAACATGTGTGCAAACCTCATCATCAACTACAAAAACCGTCTGACTGCTGTGCTTGCCAACAAGGGTTTTGCCACCAAGTATTAAGTCTTGTTTGCCAAAGGGTTCAAATACTTATTTCTCTGTGCACAATGCAAATAAATATATATAATTTTGACTATGTGATTTTCTTTTTTTTTTTTATATAATCTATCTCTCACTGGTAAAATTAACCTAGCCTAAAAATTCTAAACTGTTCATGACTTTGACAGTGGGCAAACTTACAAAATCAGCAAGGGATCAAATACTTATTTCCTTCACTGTATATATATATATATATATATATATATATATATATATATATATATATAGATAAACAAACAAATGGATCCAGCAGCACCAGCAAACTGTGGGTGCAGGCCCCCGGGAACAGACCAAGTTCCAAATTATGTAGTATTCAAAAAATAGGCAGCACTCCGTAGTAAATGTGAAAAAAAGTGGGTACTTTTATTGCCCCCTATGCAACGTTTCAGCTCTGTCCTCTAGAGCCTTTCTCAAGCAACTCACATGTGATACAATCCAGGTATATAACATAGTGTTAATCAACAAACAAATTAAGTACAATCAGGTGAAAAGTGCATAACATCATTATAAAAACAATGTATAAAACATACAGTACAAAGTGATATGCAAATTGTAAACACATAGTGTCAAACTAAGATGGATAAAAACCAATCAATACCATATAAATAACAATAAAGTTAAAGTATCCAATTAGGAGTAGTGATATCATATGTGCAATTCATGTGTATGACTTTAAAAATAAATTAAAAATAAAATCATCTCATAGGACATAGTAGCACGGTGTCGCCGTTGCGGTTAGCAGATACGCGCTATTGCGCATGCGTGGAATTTTGCAATGTTCGATGTATCGCGGATATCCGGCATGCAATCGCGCATGCGCAGTAGAGCGCAGACGCGATGCGGCCATCTTTGAAATGGGAAAACAGCGTTCCGTAAGGTACAATCAATCTCTATCTATATGTATATACTCTAAAGTTGCGAATTCTATTACTGTGAAGAGTATATCACTCATATCAGAGGATCTATATTATTTGGGAAGTGAAAATACATTACAGTATCTCCATAGTCATTGTCCACATGAAGCCATTTTTATGACAACCCAAAAGAATAGGGATAGACGCAGTGGTACAACCTTATTATTTTATAGTACCTAAATGACCATTATAAAAATAAAAAGTGGAGTCAAGAGAGCGGTTAATGGCCATTCTATAAAT
This sequence comes from Rhinoderma darwinii, assembly GCF_050947455.1. Classification (NCBI taxonomy): domain Eukaryota; kingdom Metazoa; phylum Chordata; class Amphibia; order Anura; family Rhinodermatidae; genus Rhinoderma; species Rhinoderma darwinii. The sequence continues at coordinate 185,983,668 of NC_134688.1, read as the reverse complement.
GACCACCCCCACCCACATAATAGGTCGACAGCGGCACCATAGATACACCTTATACCCATGTGCCATAGCGTCCCCTATAGCTCCTAACATAGCATATTTTGTATTTAAAAGAGATGAATAGGAGGTACCATACCTTGGTTTATATCAAAATCATATAGACAGTGTTGGAATAGTCTGCATATTATACACCCCATTCAGATTTCAACATAAAAGTAAGAAAATGTCATTGCTAGTACTAAGAATATAAGAACGCATAGTATCCACAAATTAGAAGACGGCAAAATTCCATATATAGAAAATTTTTCATTATATTCAATAAAAAAATCAGTGATGACTTTCTGTCTGTAAAGGTGATCTTCAAGAGGGTATGAGAGTAATCTAGAGAGAAAGAACAAGTATTAATATCTCAAAATTTTTTAAAACGTGTAATTTATACAGATGATGATGTCAAAAGTAACAACATTAATGGGGCATGGCGGGAAGAAGGAAGGCTTCTTTATATCACTCCACTAAGTGAAAAATCTACATTAAGCCCATTTGGCTTAAGGGTATTAAGCCTACTTATCCATTGCAGCTCCCTAGTTTTTAGTAACCTGGTCCTATTTCCACCTCGTCTCAACGGGGGTATATGGTCCAGGATCCAAAATCTTAACTGTTGTTCAGTATCACCCATATCTGAAAAGTGGTTAGATACAGGTAAATCCAGACGCTTTTTTTCTGATGGTATACCTATGTTGGTTCAGTCTAGTTTTTAAATCGAGTGTGGTTTCATATATACATATAGCACCAGAAGCAAACTCAGTGCAGAAATACAACACCAGAACGAAGCTCAGTACAGAAATACACAACAGAACCAATCTCAGTACATATAGAGTGCCAGAGCGGTGCTCAGTACATAAATACATCTCCAGAACCAAGCTCAGTACATATATACGGTACCAGAACCAAGATGAGTACATATATACTGCACCGAAACCAAGCTCAACACATGTATACAGCACCAAAGTGACGTTCAGTACATATATAAAACTCCAGAACCAAGCTTTGTACATATATACAGCACCAGAACAACGCTGAGTACACGTATATATGTTTTGAGCTTGGTTGTTATGATGTATATATTTAGTAAGCGTGGTTTTGGTGCTATATTTATGTATTGAGCTTCATTCTGGTGCTGTATTTATATGCCAGACAAATGACTGAAAAATAACTATATTAATTTAAAATCTTTGAACAGGCCATACTTACTCATGAGGGCAGGTACAGACACCACCTCCCAGCAGGACGCAGACAAACCACAATGCTACATAGAGGGAGATTACACAGGTGAAATATACTGATGAACACTCACTCACACGCCTACTATTCATGAGGGACGTGGCTGCTTAGTATTATCATTGTGAGTCCCTACACTCCTATGACAAACAAATCACTGAAAAATAACTATATTCATTTATTCATTACTTTATTTTGTATTTATATGCTAAGCTTGGTTCTGGTTGTTATGATGTATACAGTGAAGGAAATAAGTATTTGATCCCTTGCTGATTTTGTAAGTTTGCCCACTGTCAAAGTCATGAACAGTCTAGAATTTTTAGGCTAGGTTAATTTTACCAGTGAGAGATAGATTATATAAAAAAAAAAAAAGAAAATCACATAGTCAAAATTATATATATTTATTTGCATTGTGCACAGAGAAATAAGTATTTGATCCCCTACCAACCATTAAGAGTTCAGCCTCCTCCAGACCAGTTACACGCTCCAAATCAACTTGGTGCCTGCATTAAAGACAGCTGTCTTAAATGGTCACCTGTATAAAAGACTCCTGTCCACAGACTCAATTAATCAGTCTCACTCTAACCTCTACAACATAGGCAAGACCAAAGAGCTTTCAAAGGATGTCAGGGACAAGATCATAGACCTGCACAAGTCTGGAATGGGCTACAAAACCATAAGTAAGACGCTGGGTGAGAAGGAGACAACTGTTGGTGCAATAGTAAGAAAATGGAAGACATACAAAATGACTGTCAATCGACATCGATCTGGGGCTCCATGCAAAATCCTGAGGAAGGTGAGAGCTCAGCCGAAAACTACATGGGGGGAACTTGTTAATGATCTCAAGGCAGCTGGGACCACAGTCACCAAGAAAACCATTGGTAACACATTACGCCGTAATGGATTAAAATCCTGCAGTGCCCGCAAGGTCCCCCTGCTCAAGAAGGCACTTGTACAGGCCCGTCTGAAGTTTGCAAATGAACATCTGGATGATTCTGAGAGTGATTGGGAGAAGGTGCTGTGGTCAGATGAGACTAAAATGTAGCTCTTTGGCATTAACTAAACTCGCCGTGTTTGGAGGAAGAGAAATGCTGCCTATAACCCAAAGAACACTGTCCCCACTGTCAAGCATGGAGGTGGAAACATTATGTTTTGGGGGTGTTTCTCTGCTAAGGGCACAGGACTACTTCACCGCATCAATGGGAGAATGGATGGAGCCATGTACCGTCAAATCCTGAGTGACAACCTCCTTCCCTCCACCAGGACATTAAAAATGGCTCATGGCTGGGTCTTCCAGCACGACAATGACCCGAAACATACAGCCAAGGCAACAAAGGAGTGGCTCAAAAAGAAGCACATTAAGGTCATGGAGTGGCCTAGCCAGTCTCCAGACCTTAATCCCATCGAAAACTTATGGAGGGAGCTGAAGATTCGAGTTGCCAAGCGACAGCCTCGAAATCTTAATGATTTACAGATGATCTGCAAAGAGGAGTGGGCCAAAATTCCATCTAACATGTGTGCAAACCTCATCATCAACTACAAAAAACGTCTGACTGCTGTGCTTGCCAACAAGGGTTTTGCCACCAAGTATTAAGTCTTGTTTGCCAAAGGGTTCAAATACTTATTTCTCTGTGCACAATGCAAATAAAAATATATAATTTTGACAATGTGATTTTCTGTTATTTTTTTAATGTAATCTATCTCTCACTGGTAAATTTAACCTAGCCTAAAAATTCTAGACTCTTCATGTCTTTGACAGTGGGCAAACTTACAAAATCAGCAAGGGATCAAATACTTATTTCCTTCACTGTATAAGTCCAGAACCGAGCTTAGTACATACATACAGCACCAGAACCAGGCTCAGTACATATATACAGCACAAGCACAAATACAGCTCAATATAGAGATAATTTGCAAATTCAGTTTAACCCCTGCCATATCAGTTTATACGGCATAAAACTACAGCCTGAACAATGGTAAGGATATGCTGGAAGTTGCTGTTTCACAAAAAAGAACGATACATCTCGCTGCAGATCATATAGTGACTACAGTACTGATCATATTCTCCACAGGGAGAATAAACTTTTACATTTAGTAACTTGCCGCTCAGATGTCTTCGGCTGCCCACTTTGCCATTCTTCACACACTGTGCCCCTGAATATAATTGTGCTACACACTGTGCCCTGAATATAATACTAGCATACACTGTGCCCATGATGAATATAATTGTGTCAAATACTTCAAACTAATGCACCACACACACACACACACACACACACACACACACACACACACACACACACACACACACACACACACAGTGCCCCCTTTTAGATAGAGCCACCTGTAGATTGTGCCCCTCATAGAGCCCTGTGTAGATAGAGCCCTCTGTAGACAGTTTCCTCATAGAGTCCCATGTAGATAGTGGCCCCTATAGTGGTCCCTGTTGATAGTGCCCCCTGTAGAGTATCCTATAGATAGGGCTCCTGTAGATAGGGCCTTCTATAGATAGGACCCCCATGGAATCCCATGTAGATAATGCCCCCTGCTGCGTACCCTGTAGATCGGGCCCCCTATAGAGTCCCCTGTAGACAGTGCCCCCTGTAGCATCCCCTGTAAATAGGGCCCATGTATATAGGGCCCACTATATAGTCTACTGTAGCTAGGGCCCCTTGTAGCTAGGGCCCCCTATATAGTCCACAATAGATAGGGCCCACTGTATAGGGTCCTGTAGCTAGGTCCCCCTATATAGTCCCCTGTAAATAGGGCCCCCCAACACTGCCCACTGTAAGAAAAAAACAAAAACATATGCTTACCTGTCCCTGTTCCCGCACCGTCCTTAAGTGACGCCAGGTCTCATCCAGCGGAACGACGCAGTGGCTCGATGACGTAATCGCGCCGACTGCATCATAGCTAAAGCAACGAATGGCGAGGGCAGATAGCAAAATCAATCAAATTCAATTGTCTCCGCGTCCTGAGGAATTTTAACAACCGGTTCGGGAGAACAGGGGCGAATCGGCCGGATCCCATCCCTGCTTGTGGCTCAACACTTTGAGGACCTCTGCATTACAGCAAAGCACTTGTCAAAATAAGTAGGGCATTCGAAAGATCGCCAGTAGAGATATGGTTGGTGTAGCTTCATGCTGTACTCTATGGGGGACAGAGTAAAACCGTCAAAATCAAATGCATTTTATAACAAAGAGTTGATGCTATTAGTACTGTTTATATTGTGCTATTTATAATCTGTATGCGGCAAGTCCATTTCAAAGGACATGTGAGTCAGCAACGCCAAATATGTTCAAGGTTGGCGTTTTTAGATTTATGTTTGTAAGCAACTCTTTATCATTATCACACTGGGTACTGAACAGTGAAGCTAGACATACTGTACTTGTAAAGTCTTTACTAGGAAACTATTTTATTCTTGTTTTCCAAGGACAGTTCAATAGAAACCTGCATACATTATTTCCAGCTGTAGCCATAAGAGGGGTTTTAAAGCAACTATGAATATGAATGATTTGCATACCTTTTTTATGTATATATCCTTTATATAATGCCGTCCATACACCTGAAACAGTTTTGTCCTGTAGCAATCACTTGATATTCTGTGATTAGATCTTCCATTTGTCATAGTTTTCAGAAATGTTTCTTTATATTGAACATTCTAAACTTACAGAACACTAATATCTATTTTCATATAAAAGAAACATACATTACAAGCTCTATCCTTGCATAATAAGCGATTTGATATTATATATCGATTGGTTAAATTTTTCCCTTCCCAAGAATTAATTTGGAAATAACAGCAGAGCCATTTACTTTCAATGTATCATATCCTAAAAATTCTTAAGCCCAATAACAACATTAATATTATATACAGGCCTCATTTTTCAAAACAGAAAAACCGGACTTGTAGCAACCAATCATAGCTCAGCTTTAATTTTTCCACAGCATTATTCTTCATTTATATAGCTCTAAGATATTCTGCTGCACTTTACAATTCAGAGGGAACATAAAATCAGACATTACAGAAAGTAATTTAACAAATCAAACAAGAGGATTGAGGATCCTGATTGAAAGAGCTTGGTAACTGAAGAAATAGTGGAGACCAAAGTGATTGCTTTGGACTATGGTCCAGCCTTCTTTTGTACAAAATTGGGGAGCCGGTATTTGTGCAGACACAGGCATGAAGTACAGTGGGATGAAGGGAGTGTCAAAGATATTGTTGAATGATGTGATTGGGTTCTGAGGAATAGTATAGAAGGGGGTGTTAAGAAAAAAGTGTAATATGAGTCAAATTAGGGAATGTGATAGGCCTTGCTGTAAAGATGTGTTTACAGTGTATGCTTAAAACTGTGGATATTGGGAATTATAAGTTTGAATTGTCTTCAACAAGGTTTCCATCGGAAGGCAAAAACATGATGTGCACAAGCCCTAACTGAGCCTATAAAGCATTTACACGTCTGGCAGTATTTCAAACATATTTTTAACTTTAAACATCATTGTAAGAAAAAAAATCAGGGAAAGGAGGTGCAAACACAATTTTTTGAGGATATTATATAGGGGAAGTTTGGCTGGAGCTAAATAAGTTGGTACTCTCTGGCAGTGGCACTGTATATGAGGGCACATTCTAATTGGGGCACTTTATATGGGGGCTTACTCTGACAGGGGAACGGAGTATGAAGACACTCCCTGGCTGGGGGACTAAATATCAGGCCAAACTCTATAGCTGGAAGAAGCTTTCAAGATGATCAAAACAGGTGGAGAAGAGAGGGAAAAGCAAACAACTACAATCAGAGAAGACATTGACTGTAAGTAACTGGATTCAATTGCTTATTGTGAAGTCCCACCTACTTTGTTTTATACCCATGCTGTGAATCATATATGTTGTACCCAGCGATATAATATTGTACATTTATTTCTATTTATGTTACCTCAAAAACCTATTGAAAAGGAAATGAAAAAATATTTTCAAAGATGCTCATTTTTATAAAGAACATACCTAGATGAACATTGTGAGCTTTTGATAAGGTCAACCATAAGATTAGAATGAAAGTTTTTTTAGGGGTAGTTGTGGTAAAAATTAATAGGAATAATAAAATGTATAAAAGGTTTAAAGAATTTAAGTCTAAGCAACAAGTCTTAGGCGGTAATGATTCCAACAGATCAATACTGAACAGATTGCAACTGCTACCAAGTGAGGAGGACACAGTGCCAGTTCTATTTAGTTGGTTGACAGCTGCTGCGTTCTTTACCCTGTTATTTATATGAAAAAATCTAAAAATAGTCATTGATTTATATCTACAAATCTAAAAATAGAATTCACTATTTGTAGTATAAAGAACATCAGTATGTGTTACAAGTAATTACAAATTACACGTAAGATAAATGCACACAAATTATGACTACTGTACATATGGAGAAAAGAAAGTGTCACGGCGCGGGGTGTGGACCAACTGGGCCGTACCGCGTAGCGTGATAGCAGCTGGCCAAACAGGTACAATACAATCAGAACCGATAAAAACAAGGGGACATATACAAAAACACAGAAAAAGGCCATACTTACAAATGGACACAGCCAGGTCAGAAACGCTGATGAAGGAATGAGCAGGTGCTTTAAATAATAATAGCCACTCCCACTGGTCTTGAGGGGAGTGGTGTGTGTGGTGCATGGGATGTGTGGTAAGAAATAATAAATGAATAGTGTGTGTGCAAGTGTAATACTATGAGTGAAATATAGAGGGCAGTAATGAGTGAAGTGCCTCAATAGAAATAAATGGGTAATGGGGTGCAAGTGTGTGAAACAAGGAGGGATAGTGTGTACGTCATGAGGCACAACGTGTATAGCCAGGTAGAAGCCTATTTGTGACGCCTTGATAGTTCATAGAGCGGGCTACCCTGCTTGCTATGCCAAACAACAACACACCATGCTCTCCCAGCATCAAAGACCCGGCTGTGTCCAAGAGAAGTGAATATATGTAGTAATCAAAAATACCTGGGGTATTAGTAATCATTTTGGCCAAAAGGACGCAAGCTCGCAATACACGACAAGGATCCCCAGACTTGCGAGTCCCTATCTCCTTAAATGGAACAGAACGTTCCTGATGTGCAAACAGAACCGATAAAAACAAGGGCACATATACAAAACCACCGAAAAAGGCCATACTTACAAATGGACACAGCCAGGTCAGAAACGCTGATGATGGAATGAGCAGGTGCTTTAAATAATAATAGCCACTCCCACTGGTCTTGAGGGGAGTGGTGTGTGTGGTGCATGGGATGTGTGGTTAGAAATAATAAATGAATAGTGTGTGTGCAAGTGTAATACTATGAGTGAAATATAGAGGGCAGTAATGAGTGAAGTGCCTCAATAGAAATAAATGGGTAATGGGGTGCAAGTGTGTGAAACATGGAGGGATAGTGTGTACGTCATGAGGCACAACGTGTATAGCCAGGTAGAAGCCTATTTGTGACGCCTTGATAGTTCATAGAGCGGGCTACCCTGCTTGCTATGCCAAACAACAACACACCATGCTCTCCCAGCATCAAAGACCCGGCTGTGTCCAAGAGAAGTGAATATATGTAGTAATGAAAAATACCTGGGGTATTAGTAATCATTTTGGCCAAAAGGACGCAAGCTCGCAATCCACGACAAGGATCCCCAGACTTGCGAGTCCCTATCTCCTTAAATGGAACAGAACGTTCCTGATGTGCAAACAGAACCGATAAAAACAAGGGCACATATACAAAACCACCGAAAAAGGCCATACTTACAAATGGACACAGCCAGGTCAGAAACGCTGATGATGGAATGAGCAGGTGCATTAAATAATAATAGCCACTCCCACTGGTCTTGAGGGGAGTGGTGTGTGTGGTGCATGGGATGTGTGGTAAGAAATAATAAATTTATTATTTCTTACCACACATCCCATGCACCACACACACCACTCCCCTCAAGACCAGTGGGAGTGGCTATTATTATTATTTAAAGCACCTGCTCATTCCTTCATCAGCGTTTCTGACCTGGCTGTGTCCATTTGTAAATATGGCCTTTTTCGGTGTTTTTGTATATGTCCCCTTGTTTTTATCGGTTCTGTTTGCACATCAGGAACGTTCTGTTCCATTTAAGGAGATAGGGACTCGCAAGTCTGGGGATCCTTGTCGTGGATTGCGAGCTTGCGTCCTTTTGGCCAAAATGATTACTAATACCCCAGGTATTTTTCATTACTACATATATTCACTTCTCTTGGACACAGCCGGGTCTTTGATGCTGGGAGAGCATGGTGTGTTGTTGTTTGGCATAGCAAGCAGGGTAGCCCGCTCTATGAACTATCAAGGCGTCACAAATAGGCTTCTACCTGGCTATACACGTTGTGCCTCATGACGTACACACTATCCCTCCATGTTTCACACACTTGCACCCCATTACCCATTTATTTCTATTGAGGCACTTCACTCATTACTGCCCTCTATATTTCACTCATAGTATTACACTTGCACACACACTATTCATTTATTATTTCTTACCACACATCCCATGCACCACACACACCACTCCCCTCAAGACCAGTGGGAGTGGCTATTATTATTTAAAGCACCTGCTCATTCCTTCATCAGCGTTTCTGACCTGGCTGTGTCCATTTGTAAGTATGGCCTTTTTCTGTGTTTTTTTTTTTTATTTTTTTTCAGGTACAATACAATGTCTATAGTCCAGAAAGGGTACCTGAGGCAATGTAGACAGTAGCGGTGGACTCAGGGTAAGATGAGGCTCTGACAGTAGACAGACACCCAGCGGGGTGTGACACAATAGATGCAGCGGAAGACACAACACGACTCCAACTCTTGACGGCACAGAGGCACGGTAGTACGGGATACAGGGTACAGGCAGCAGGAAAGGGCAACATTGGAAACTGGAAAACACTAGGAGACAATTTGCAAAGACAAACTTTAGGTAACACAACAACGCTCAGGCAATGATCAAGAGGGCAGAGCCCGTTTTATAGTTCAGCAGCATTCTGGGCTAATTGCAGATTTTCTGCAACTGTGCGCGCACTGGCCCTTTAAGGCTGTGCACACGTGGGCACGCGCGCCCTGCAGAAGACAGTGTCCGGACCAGGAAGTGAGTGGCGGCGTCTCTCAGGAGGGAGATACTGCCGAGAACTCACACGTCCATGGCCGCGGCTGTCAGAGGGTGTCAGGACGACGGTCCGCGGCCATAGACGTTACAGTATCCCCCCTCTTACACCCCCTCTTCTTGAGACCAGAGCGGGAGAGAAACTGCTTCACGAGGACAGGAGCATCGATGTTCTCCTCTGGCTCCCAAGACCTCTCCTCTGGACCAAATCCTCTCCAATCCACCAAATAAAACATCCTTCCTCCTACTTTCTTGGTGGCCAGGATCTCCCTCACCTCGAAAGTACCAGACGATCCGCCAGGAGCCACTGCGGAACTAGGAGTCCTGGAGTAGCGGTTCAGGACTACAGGCTTTAGCAAGGAGACATGGAAGGAGTTTGGGATCTTGAGGGTAGGAGGCAGCCGAAGCTTGTAAGAGACGGGATTAATTTGCAGCAGAATCTCGAAGGGTCCGAGGAACCTAAGGCAAACTTCCAAGATGGCACCCTCAGCCGGATATTCTTGGAAGACAGCCAGACCTTAGTACCCGGAAGAAACTGGGGAGGTTCATGTCTTCTAGTGTCTGCCTTTTTCTTCATGCGGTCGACCGCCAGCAGAATAGAAGATCGGGTCTGCTGCCAGATCTGTAGAAACTCCCTGAAGGTAGAGTCAGCTGCAGGCACCTGGGACATAGTGGAGACAGAAAGAGGTATTTGTGGATCTTGGCCATAAAGAAAGAAGAACGGACTGGAGGTGGTGGACTCCCTAGTATGGTTATTATAAGAGAACTCAGCCCAAAGAAGCAGCTGCACCCAGTCATCATGCTGTCTGGAGATAAAATGCCACAGATTGTTCTCCATAATCTGGTTAACCCTCTCGACTTGACCATTGGACTGGGGATGGTAGGCCGAGGAAAAGTCCAACTTTACACCGAGGAGACCGCAGAGTGCTCTCCAGAACTTTGAGGTGAACTGGACCCCTCGATCTGAGACAATATGCAGAGGCAAGCCGTGCAGACGGAAGATGTGTTGAATGAAGAGATCGGCTAGTCGGGAAGCAGAAGGAAGGCTAGTCAGTGGAACAAAATGAGCCATCTTGGAAAATCAATCCACCACCACCCAGACCACACTGCATCCAGCAGAGAGAGGCAGATCTGTAACGAAGTTCATCGCAATATGACGCCAGGGGGCATCAGGCACAGGCAGTGGTTGGGGCAGACCAGCTGGTTTGGAGTGGGCAACTTCGTTTGCTGCACATACCATACAGGAGGAGACAAAGTCCATGACATCTTTGGGCGGCGTGGGCCACCAGAACTGATGGGCAATTAGGTCCTGGGTCTTACGGGCACCCGCTTGACCTTCCAGCTTGGAACTGTGTCTCCAGCGAAGGATTCTTCCTCTGTTTGCCAGACGTACAAAAGTTCTTACTGGAGGAATATCTCTAACTTGCAGAGGGTTGACAGAGAAGATGCAGGAAGGGTCAATAATATTCTGGGGGGACTACATAGTGTCCTCTGTCTCAAACGACCTAGACAAGGCATCGGCCCTCACATTCTTGTCGGCAGGTCGGTAGTGGAGCTCAAACTGAAACCGAGCGAAGAACAGCGACCGCATGGCTTGACGAGGATTCAGCCGTTGAGTCGTCTGAAGATAGATGAGGATCTTGTGGTCCGTGTAGACTAGGATTGGATGAGCTGTGCCTTCTAGTAGGTGTCTCCACTCCTGCAGGGCCAGCTTGATGGCCAGTAACTCCCAATCCCCAATCGAGTAATTGCGCTCTGCTGGAGAAAACAGCTTAGAGTAGTAGCCACATACCACAGTCTTGCCTTTCGAACCTTTCTGGAACAAAAGTGCGCCAGCACCAACAGAGGAGGCGTCCACCTCTAACTAAAACTGTAAGGACACATCAGGATGATGAAGAATTGAGGCTGACATGAAGGCCTTTTTTAAACTCTTGAACACAGCCTCTTCTTCTGGAGGCCACACCTTGGCATTCATGCCCTTTTTGGTGAGGGTAGAGAAGGGAGCTGTCAATGAGGAGAAGTTGGGAATGAACAGCCGGTAGAAGTTGGCGAATACCAGGAAGCGCTGTATGGCCCTTAAGGCTTGAGGACGTGGCCATTCCAGGACAGCCTTTACCTTCTCATGATCCATTTTGAGGCCCTGATTGGAGATTATATAGCCCAGGAAGGTCGACCTTCTTTCGAACACGCACTTCTCCAGCTTGGCATATAGGTGATTCTCCCTTAATCGAAGCAAAACCTGGCAGACATGTCTCTGATGAGTTACTGGATCTGGGGAAAAAAATCAAAATGTCATCGAGATACACCACAACACAAACATAGAGATCACGAAAGATGTCATTGACAAACTCTTGAAAAACCGCGGGGGGCGTTACACAGGCCGAAGGGCATAACCAGATATTCGTAGTGCCCATCATGTGTATTAAATGCAGTCTTCCACTCATCACCCTGACGAATTCGGATTAGATTGAAGGCCCCCCGCAGGTCTAGTTTAGAAAAAAATGTGCCCCCCGTATGCAACCAAATAGTTCAGAGATTCTTTACCGTGATCTGGTTGAGACCCCGGTAGTCAATGCAGGGTCGGAGGGACCCGTATTTTTTCTTGACAAAGAAGAACCCGGCTCCAGCCGGGGATGAGGATTTACGTATGAAGCCCCTCTCTAGATTCTCCTTAATATAGGCAGACATTGACTGGGTTTCAGGTCAGGAGAGATGGTATACTCTACCGTGAGGAGGGGACGAATCAGGAACCAATTCAATAGGACAATCATATGCTCGATGTGGTGGCAACGTCTCTGCCTCCCTCTTGTCGAAGACATCTGAGAACTGAGGGTAACAAGGAGGCAACCTTGCCAATGACTGATGCGGCGGAGACTGAGGTGGATGGATATGCCCCAGACAGCGGTTGAGACACTTGGAGCCCCACTGGAGAACCTCTCCGGAGTTCCAATCCAGGACTGGGGCGTGTAGACGGAGCCAAGGCAAACCCAGCACCACGGGATTGACGGACTTGGGTAGGACAAACAGGGAGATGAGCTCAGAGTGAAGGGCTCCCACTTGAAGCCTCAGCAGCTTGGTCACGGACAATATTGGGTCAGGCAGCGGCAGTCCATCTACCGAGGCAACGACCAATGGCTTCTCCAGAAGGACAGTGGGCAAGTGAAGAAGATCCACAAGGTCTTGGCGTAAGAAATTGGCTGCAGAGCCAGAGTCCAGGTAGGCAGAGACCGGATGGGGCCTCTCACCAGCGACAATGGTCACAGGGATGAACAGCTTGGAGGAGAGTTCTCTATCAAATGCTGAGTCGCCCAGGGTTGCCGCTCCAACCAATCCTAGGTGTTGGAGTTTTTTGGCTTCTGGGGACACAGATGCACAACATGGCAAGCGAGGCTGCAATATAGACAGAGTCCATAAGTGTGCCTGCGCTGTTGCTCCTGGACAGACAGTTTAAGCTGATCCACTTGCATCGGGACCTCAGGTGGAGTAGTAGATGAAGGCAAGAGGGGTTGCTGGAAGTTGGGCGCAAATATAGGAAGTCTTCTCTCTTGTCAAACCTCTTGGGATCTTTCTCTGAGCCTCATGTCCACTTGGGTGGCAAGTAGAATCAGGTCGTCCAAGGTAGATGGTAGATCCCAAAAAGCAGGTTCGTCCTTGATCTTGGATGATAGGCCATGCCAGAAAGAAGCTACCAATGCCTCGTTGTTCCAGGACAGCTCTCCTGCCATGGTCCGGAACTGGATGGTGTACTCGCCCACGGAAGCGTCCTCCTGGCGAAGGTTCAGTATAGCAGTAGCTGCCGACGAGACTCGTCCAGGCTCCTCGAACACAGTGGGGAATAACCGCACAAACCCCTGGAAGTCTCGGGTCCCCGTCATTCCCAGATTGGGTTTGCCCACGCCAGGGCCTTGCCAGTAAGTAACGAAATGATGAAGGCGATCCTGGCTTCGTCTGAAAGAAATGCTCTGGCATGCAGAGTGAAATGGATATGACACTGGTTGAGAAATCTCCTGCACATGCTTGCATCTCCATGGAAACGAGGTGGCAATGGCAGCGAGAACCGAGGATCAGAACTGGAGCTGCCAGGAGGTGTAGCAGGAGGATCAGTCAGATGAAGTCTCCTGCCACAAGAAGTTCATCCAGTCGTGCTCGCAGGTCCTGCAGGTCCGCCTGAATGGCTTGGGAGGGTGACAGGCCCTTGAATTGACCAGTGGCGTCCATGGCCAGAGCGTACTGTCATAGCGTGTGGTGTGGACCCACTGGGCCGTACCGCGTAGCGGGATAGCAGCTGGCCAAACAGGTACAATACAATGTCTATAGTCCAGAAAGGGTACCTGAGGCAATGTAGACAGTAGCGGTAGATTCAGGCTAAGATGAGGCTCTGACAGTAGACAGACACCCGGCGGTGTATGACACAACACGACTCCAACTCTTGACGGCACAGAGGCACGGTAGCATGGGATACAGGATACAGGCGCAGGAACGGGTAACACTGGGAACTGGAAAACACTAGGAGACCATTTGCAAAGACAAATGTAAAGGATCTGCCAGACACAGCTTCTGTGTTGACGCCCGTGGTTAATCAGTCTGCATCTGTCCCTAGGTCTGATAGAGTGACTCTATCTGCTACCACTCAGGCTGATAGGCTGAGGAGTGGGAGTACCTCTCACAGCCTGGCCAGATGGTTCTAGCTCCCGCCCTTGGTCTATTTATACCTTCATTTGCTGTCTGTCCTTTGCCTGTGATTGTTGTGTTTCCTGGCTCTGCTGTTCCTGCTTATACCATTGACCTCTGCTTCTTATTGACCCTGCTTGACTGACTATACTCCTGTTCTGCATTTGTTACCGATTACACTCCAGGTTTGACTCGGCTCGTTCACTACTCTGTTGCTCACGGTGTTTCCGCGGGCAACTTCCCCTCTTCCCTTGCTTCTGTGTTCCCTTGTCTGTTTTGTTTGTTGTTCACATAGTGAGTGTAGGGACCGTCGCCCAGTTGTACGCCGTCGCCTAGGATGGACTGTCCAAGTAGGCACGGACTGAGTGGCGGGTAGATTAGGGCTCACCTGTCCGTCTCCCTACCCAGACATTACATAATCACAGGCCCATATACCTTTTCTACCCTGGTTCCTACACTACCATGGACCCCATTGAGACCTGGCTCAGCAAATGCAGGGTCTCTCCCTACAGGTCCAAGACCTGGCTCAGAGGTGCAACCAGCGTGATGCTACCCAGGAAGTGCGCTCCACCTCACCTCTTGAACCTCACCTCAAGTTGCCTGACCGGTTCTCAGGGGACCGGAAGACTTTTTTCTCCTTTCAGGAGAATTGTAGGCTCTATTTCCGTCTAAGGCCCCACTCCTCAGGTTCTGAGAGCCAGCGAGTGGGTATAATTATGTCCCGGCTCCAGGACGGCCCCCCAGAATGGGCCTTCTCCTTGGCTCTTGACACCCCTGAACTTACATCTGTTGACCTTTTTTTTTCTGCTCTCAGGCTTATCTATAACGAGACTGACAAGACTATCGTCCGATTTGGTTTTAGGCCTTCCCTGGTTGCAGAGGCATAATCCCACGTTTAACTGGAATAAGGGGAATCTTACTAAATGGGGTAATGAATGCATGACGTCCTGTTTTTCTATTAATTTTATTTCTCTTCCTGAGGAGGTGAACACTCTACCTGAGTTTATTCAGGACTTCGCTGATGTTTTTTCTAAAAAGGCCTCCGAAGAGTTACCTCCTCATAGAGCATACGATTGCGCTATCGATTTGGTACCAGGAGCTAAACTCCCTAAGGGTAGGATATTTAATCTCTCTTGTCCCGAACGTGAAGCCATGAGAGAATATATCCAGGAGAGCCTGGCCAAGGGTTACATTCGCCCCTCTACTTCTCCGGTAGGTGCTGGCTTCTTCTTCGTAGGGAAGAAGGATGGTGGTCTTAGGCCGTGCATCGATTACTGAAACTTGAATAAGGTCACTGTAAGGAACCAGTATCCCCTTCCTTTGATTCCTGATCTCTTCAATCGGGTTCAGGGGGCCCAATGGTTCTCTAAGTTTGATCTTCGGGGGGCTTATAACCTTATCCGAATCAGAGAAGGGGATGAGTGGAAGACTGCGTTTAACACGCCCGAAGGTCATTTTGAATACCTCGTCATGCCCTTTGGGTTGTGTAATGCTCCCGCGGTCTTCCAGAATTTCATTAATGAGATTTTGAGAGACTACCTGGAGGTATTTCTTGTAGTGTACCTTGATGACATACTTGTGTTTTCCAAGGAAAGGCCTTCCCTATTGAGCATGTCAGGAATGTGCTCCAGGCCCTTCGAGAAAACAAACCCTTTGCTAAAACCGAAAAATGTGTGTTTGGGGTGCAGGAGATACCATTTTTGGGTCATATCCTCACTCCTAATGAATTCTGCATGGACCCTGCCAAGGTTCAGGCTGTGGCTGAATGGGTCCAACCTGCCTCCCTGAATGCGTTACAGTGCTTCCTGGGGTTTGCTAATTACCACAGGAGATTTATTGCTAACTTTTCGGTCATCGCTAAGCCTCTTACGGATCTTACTCGCAAGGTGCTGATATCCTCCACTGGCCTCCGGAGGCGGTCCAGGCTTTTGAGATCCTTAAGAAGTGCTTTATCTCTGCCCCAGTGCTGATTCAGCCTAACCAAATGGAGCCATTTATCGTAGAGTTTGACGCCTCCGAGATGGGAGTGGGTGCTGTCTTGTCCCAGGGTACCAGGTCTCTCACCCATCTCCGTCCCTGTGCCTACTTCTACAGGAAGTTCTCGCCCTCTGAGAGTAACTATGACGTCTGCAACCGCGAACTCTTAGCCATTAAATGGGCATTTGAAGAGTGGCGCCACTTCTTGGAGGGGGCTAGGCACCAGGTAACGGTCCTTACCGACCACAAGAATCTGGTTTTCCTAGAATCTGCCCGGAGGCTAAACCCGAGACAAGCTCGATGGGCATTGTTTTTTATTAGGTTCAACTTTGTGGTCACCTATAGGGCTGGGTCTAAAAATATTAAAGCTGATGCACTGTTGCGTAGCTTCATGGCCAGCCCTCCTTCGGAGGAGGATCCTGCTTGTGTTTTGCCCCCAGGTATAATCATATCCTCTGTTGAGTCTGACTTAGTCTCCGAAATTGCGGCTGATCAAGGTTCAGCTCCCAGGAACCTTCCTGAGAACAAGCTGTTTGTTCCCCTGCAATTCCGGCTAAGGGTACTCAGGGAAAATCATGACTCTGCACTATCTGGCCATCCTGGGTACCAAGCACCTCATTTATGGAACCTATTGGTGGCCTGGGTTGCCTAAAGACGTTAAGGCCTATGTCGCCGCTTGTGAAATTTGTGCTAGGTCCAAGACTCCAAGGTCCCGACCAGCGGGCTTACTATGTTCTTTGCCCATTCCTCAGAGACCTTGGACCCATATCTCCATGGATTTTATCACCGATCTGCCTCCATCCCAAGGCAAGTCAGTGGTGTGGGTTGTAGTAGACCGCTTCAGTAAGATGTGCCACTTTGTGCCCCTCAAGCAACTACCCTGGTTTGTCAAAGGGTAGTTGCGTCTCCATGGGGTTCCTGTCAATATTGTTTCCGACAGAGGGGTACAATTTGTTTCATTGTTTTGGAGAGCTTTCTGTAAGAAGTTGGAGATTGATCTGTCCTTCTCCTCGGCCTTCCATCCTGAAACTAATGGCCAAACTGTGAGGACTAATCAGCCTCTAGAACAATATTTAAGGTGTTTTATCTCTGACTGTCAATATGATTGGGTCTCCTTTATTCCCCTCGCCGAATTTTCCCTTAATAAGCGGGTCAGTAACTCGTCAGGGGTCTCTCCCTTTTTCAGTAATTTTGGGTTTAATCCACGGTTAATCCTCCATTTCACCTGGTGGTTCCAACAATCCCGAGGTAGATGTCGTTCATCGGGAACTGTGCACAGTCTGGGTCCAGGTTCAGAAGAACCTTGAGGCGTCCCATAGCATACAAAAGACTCAGGCAGATAAAAGACGTTCTGCTAACCCCTTGTTTGTGTTTGTGGATCTGGTGTTGCGGTCTTCTAAAAACTTGCGCCTTAAAGTTCCGTCCAAAAAGTTTGCTCCCTGGTCTATAGG
The DNA here is from genome assembly GCF_050947455.1 of Rhinoderma darwinii. Taxonomy (NCBI): domain Eukaryota; kingdom Metazoa; phylum Chordata; class Amphibia; order Anura; family Rhinodermatidae; genus Rhinoderma; species Rhinoderma darwinii. Next base: position 185,966,163 of record NC_134688.1, on the reverse strand, counting down.
GCCGTACAAGGTCATTGAGGTCCTTAACCCTGTCTCCTTCCGGCTGGAGTTACCCCCGTCCTTTCAAATACATGACGTGTTTCATGCCTCCCTCCTGAAATGCTGCTCCCGGTCCTTGGCTACCTCGAGGAAACCCCTGGTTCCTGTTCTCACCCCTGAAAGAGTAGAATTCGAGGTGGCCAAGATTCTGGACAGCAGGATGGTCCAAGGCTCCCTCCAGTACCTGGTCCATTGGAGAGGATACGGGCCTGAGGAGAGGACTGGGATGTTTACGCTGGGTTATTGCTCAGGAGGTTCCATCTTCGGTTCCCCAATAAGCCAGGTCCACCTAGGAAGGATCCAGTGGCCCCTCATAAAAGTGGGGGTACTGTAAAGGATCTGCCAGACACAGCTTCTGTGTCGACGCCCGTGGTTAATCAGTCTGCATCTGTCCCTAGGTCTGATAAAGTGACTCGATCTGCTACCACTCAGGCTGGTAGGCTGAGGAGTGGGAGAACCTATAACAGCCTGGCCAGACGGTTCTAGCTCCCACCCTTGGTCTATTTATACCTTCATTTGCTGTCTGTCCTTTGCCTGTGATTGTTGTGTTTCCTGGCTCTGCTGTTCCTGCTGTTACTATTGACCTCTGCTTCATATTGACCCTGGCTTGACTGACTATTCTCCTGTTTTGCATTTGTTACCACGTACTCTCCTGGTTTGACTCGGCTTGTCCACTACTCTGTTGCTCACGGTGTTGCCGTGGGCAACTGCCCCACTTTCCTTTGCTTTTGTGTTCCCTTGTCTTGTTTGACTGTCGTGCACTTATTGAGCGTAGGGATCGTCGCCCAGTTGTACGCCATCGCCTAGGACGGGCTGTGCAAGTAGGCAGGGACTGAGTGGCGGGTAGATTAGGGCTCACCTGTCTGTCTCCCTATCCTGTCATTACAGCTTGTCTGCCCGATAATCACCCAGTGTAAAAGGGCCTTAAGGCCTCATGCACAGGACTGTAGTGTTTTTTCTACTGTCTGCAAAAACAGATTCATAGAAATCTGCAAGTCATCTGCATATCTGATACACACTGTATGCAAATACGGTCCATAGTGATGTCACCAACATGTCCCGACCCCTTGAAAAAGTCACATAACCGCTCAGGCACCATTTTCTTGGGGAATCCACTGATGTCACATTGCAATGCTTCCGCAATTACGTACTTCTATTAACGAGGCTGTGCAGCAATTGTCTCCCTACCCAGACATTACAACAAAGTTTAGGTAACACAACAACGCTCAGGCAATGGTCAAGAGGGCAGAGCCCCTTTTATAGTCCAGCAGCATTCTTGGCTAATTGCAGATTTTCTGCAACTGTGCGAGCACTGGCCCTTTAAGGTCGTGCACGTGCGGGCGCACGCGCCCTGCAGGAGGCAGTGTCTGGACCAGGAAGTGAGTGCCGGCATCTCTCAGGAGGGAGATGCCGCCGAGAACTCACACGTCCATGGCCGCGGCCGTCAGAGGGTGAGTCAGTACGACGGTCTGCGGCCATAGACGTTACAGAAAGAAAGAAAGAAAGAGAGAGAGAGAGAGAGATAGAAGTAAAGAAAGACAGCAAAGGATAGGTGATAAGTATCTGTTTGCTGGGGGTCCCCAATCCCCTAAGTTAGCGCTGTACTCCTCTTTCTCCGGCAGTTCCATAGAAAAGCAATGGAGCAGCAGTGCACATGCGCGACATTCACTCCTTTCATTCATGGTACTTGGGACCCCTGTTTTCTTGATCGGTGGAGGTCCCAGCGGTGGGACCTCCGCGATCAAACACTTACTACCGATGTAGTATGGATATAGATATAGTACGGATCTATATCTTGACTCTGATATCTTGCTGCAGTGTGATATCACACAATAAAAGCCATTGAAAGGTCATTTAAAAAGTCAAGATAAAGAATCTTACCATTGTGCATTTAATGCGTTAAAAGTCAAGGTAAAGACCTACTTACCTATACTGTAGGTAGTTGATAAGTTGTTGTGGTGGGATAACTCCTTTAACCCCTTCCCGCTCAATCACGTAACTGTACGTGATGAGGGTTAATGGGTAGTGTGGTGCGAGCTCACGGGCTGAGCTCGCTCCATACACAGCGGGTGACGGGTGACGGCTGTTACTCGCAGCCGACACCTCACCGCAATGGTCGGAATCAAAGTTCACTTTGATACCGCCCGTTTAATACCTTAAATTCCACTGTCAATCGGCATATAAAGTGTTAGAATCAGGGGGGCGTCCCATCAAACACGCCATCGCCCCCGCGGCATGATCGGCCGGTAACAACGGTTGCTATGGCAGCCTGGGGCCCTAACACAAGCCCCCAGATCTGCCATCTTTGTATGCCTTTGAAGCTCTGCCTCCGGCAGGGCTATAAAGGAGACTGTCAGAATCACGATATACTGCAATACATTAGTACTGCAGTATATCACTCAAGTAATCCAACGATTGCTGCTTCAAGTCTCCTAGGGGGACTAATAAAAAAAGAAAGAAACAGTTAAATAAAGTTTTTTGTTATGTTCCAAAAAAAAGAAAGTTTTTCAATTTTTTCCCCAAATAAATGTTAACATTTTTTTTTATTATTTTAGGGTCTTACCCAAGAAATGCAATTCAATATTTATTGGCCAGATTCTGTAGTTTTTAGAAATATCCCACATGTGGACCTAGTGTGCTAATGGACTCAAACACCGGATACAGAAGCAAAGGAGCACCTAGTGGATCTTGGGGCCTCCTTTTTTTAGAATATATTTTTTTTTAGCACCATGCCAGGTTTGAATAAGTCTTGTGGTGCCAAAACAGTAAAGACCCCCCAAAATTTACCCCATTTTGGAAACTACACCCCTCAAGGAATTTATCTAGGGGTATTAGTATGTGAAGATGAAAGTCTACTTTTTTTCTGAAAAAAACATAGAAATGTTAAATTTTTACAAGGAATAAAGTAGAAAAAACACCCCAACATATGTAAAGCAATTTCTTCCGATTATAGCAATACCCCATATGTGGTAATAAACTGCTGATTGGACCCATAGCAGGGCTCAGAAGTGAAGGAGCACCATTTGGATTTTGGATTTCTGATTTTGCTGGAATAGTTTTCAGTGCCGTGTCGCGTTTTCAAGGGAGGAAAACATTGGAAACCCTCCAAAAGTGACCCCATTTTGGAAACTACACCCCTCAATGAATTTTTCTAGCGGTAAAGTTAGCATTTTGACCCCACAGTTGTTTTGCTAAATTCAATGGAATTAGTCTGTAAAGGTAAAAATCTATTTTTTTTCTGAAAAACGTAGACATTTTTAATTTTTACAAGGAATAAAGGAGAAAAAGCACCCCAACATTTGTAAAACGATTTTTCCCAATTACGTAAATATGACATATGTGCTAATAAACTGCTGTTTGGACCCACAGTGGGGCTTAGAAGGGAAGGAGCGCTATTTGGCTTTTGGAGCTCAAATTTAGCTGAAATGGTTTTTGGGTGTCATGTCGAATTTGCAAAGCCACCGAGGGACCAAAACAGTGGAAGCCCCCCAAAAGTAACCACATTTGGGAAACGACACCACTTAAGGAATCTATCTAGGGGTATAGTGAGTATTTAGACCCCACAGGTCTTTTGCAGAATTTATTAGAATTAGGCCGTGAAAATTAATATCAACACTATTTCCACTAAAATGTGGAATTTTTTCAATTTCACAAAGGATAAAGGAGGAAAAACCACCCCAACATTTGTAAAGCAATTTCTCCCGAGTACGGCAATACCCCTCATGATTTTTCATTAGAAAGTAATTAACCCTTTCCAGACTGATCCGTGTTTTGCTTTTTCTTTTTCGTTTTTCCCTCCCCGCTTTCCGAGAGCCATAACTTTTTTATTTTTCCGTCAATAGAGTCGTGTGAGGGCTTATTTTTTGCGGAACGAGTTGTAGTTTTTTGAATTTTTTAGTAAATACAACTTTTTGGGCACTTTTTATTAAATTTTTTGGTAGAGCCAAGGTGACCAAAAAAACAAGCGATTTTGCCGTTTAAAATTCTTTATTTGTCACGACATTCACCGTGCGAGTTAAATAATGGTATATTGTAATAGTTTGATCTTTTACAGACACAGTGATACCAATTTTGTGTATTTTTTTTATTTTTTACATTACTTTAGGGAAAAAATGTGAAAAGGTTTTTTTTGGGACTTTAAATATTTATTTAATTTTTTTCCACTAATAATAACTACTTACTTTTGTTTTTACACATTTTATTAGTCCCCCTAGGGGACTTGAACCAGCAGTCAGTAGATAGCTGGTACAATACACTGCAATACTAATTTATTGCAGTATATTGTCATTTTTACAGGCTCCTGTAACAGCGCGATCGCAGTTCCTGTCCGTTAGTCCCGGGTGTCAGCTGTAATATACAGCTGACACCCGCCGTGCTTCGAGCGGGCTCAGCGCGTGAGCCCGCTCCATACATCACCCCACCACACCACGACATGCTATTAAGTCGTGGGGCGCAAAGGGTTCAATGCGCAGCGGATGGTGCAGAGTGAAAATTAAAAATTTCCACAGATGTGCCATTTTAGTGCACTATATGTTATGCCTAGTGTGTGCCACAAATACCTCAGAAAATATTAACCGAGTTCTCCCGGGTATGGAAATGCCATATCTGTGGACATAAACTGCTGTTTGGGCACGCTGTAGGGCTCAGAAGGGAGGGAGCGCCATTTGGCTTTAGGGAGCGCAGATTTTGATTGGTAGTAGCTCTGTTTGGCGTTTTGCTGGTATTTCAGTTTATAATGTGGGGGCATATGTAATCTGTGCGGAGTACATCAGGGCATAAAAAGAGGGTATAATAATGGGGTAAAAAAATAATAATCTGCAGATATGTGGCCAGTGTCGCACTGATAAATGGTGCCCGATCTTATCCGCTTTTGGAACACTGCACATTTTGCATCGCCATACTCTGGGAGCCAGAACTTTTTTATTTTTTCACCACCGGAGCTGTGTGAGGGCTTATTCTTTGCGGGACAATCTGTAGTTTTCATTGGTACCATTTTGGGGTACATGCGATTTTTTTTTTATCACTTTTTATTCCATTTTTCAGCAAGCAAGGTGACCAAAAACCATCAATTCTGACAATGTTTTTTAATTTTTTTACGGCGTTCACCCTGGGCTATAAATGAACATTTTACTTTATTCTGCAGGTCAGTACGATTACAGCAATACCATATGTATATAATTTCTTTTATGTTTTGCAGCGTTTGCACTAAAAAAAACACTTATTTATAAAATAATATATTTTTTGTGTCACCATATTCTGAGAGCCATAACTTTTTTGTTTGTCAGTCAAAAAAGCTGTGTAAGGGCTTGTTTTTTGCAGGACGGGTTGTAGTTTTTATTGGTACTATTTTGGCAACATGCGACTTTTTTATCACTTTTTATTGTATATTTTGTGAGGGGTGGTGACTAAAAAATAGTGATTCTGGCATTGTTTTTAGTTTATTTTATTTGCGGTGTTCACCGTGCGGGAAAAATAACATTATAGTTGGGGTCGTTACCAACGCGATGATATCCAATATGTGTTAATTTTTTTCCTATAATAAAAGACTTATTATAGGAAAAAAAGCAGTTCTTGTTTGTCACGTATAGCTTTTATTTTTGCACTTTTTTTAAAACATTTTTGTTATCTTTTTTTTACTTGTCCCTCTGGGGGACATTTAGACTTGCAGCTCTGATTGCTGCTAGAACACATAACACTACCTACGTAGTGTAATGCATTCCAACTATCATTGTGACATGTCGTGTCACTCTGTACCTGATATTACAGCATTGTCCCATTCAAATGATTATGGTATTTTATAGTATTTTGCTGTGGAAACATGTATTATATCATCTGACAGAAGAAGAAAATCAGCACCACATATAATTCAGCTTTTATCATGCACCAACCATTTATCATCAGAAATATGAGTAGTTTGATTCTTATTTTTAACTATTTTATAAATGTCATAAATTTTATAGTGACAACATATTCCTTGTGCTTCACAATCCATGGAAGCAGTATGCACATTAAAATGAGCAAGAATGAAAACAAAGTTTGACAGCTGCATCAAGGATCGTACAATCAATTTACACCAAGAGTATTTGACGTTCAGCATTACCGACATATAATGTACTAAAAATGCATTCAACATGACAGGACGAAGAATGGCTAAATTAATTCGAAGTGCAGGCATGCACAGAGCATGCATGTCGAATAACTGCCTATATGTTCCGGTGTGCCTTGTCCTCTTCTGTTCATTTGTCATAGCTAAGTACATGCCTTTCTTTTCCTGTGCCCCATCTGTTATAGGAATTGTCTCATGCATTTGCTGACATAGTTGAAGCTAAGTTTCCTTCATATATAACCTCAATAGAGTTGAAGCGCATCCAGATGGCCAAAGCTTATTACAGCCTGTTACATCATAGAAAATAGACCTTGATTTATTTGCAACAAATCTGGGACGAAGGAGATTGTGTGCAGGGCACAGGATCTATAAATCTTCATTGCTGTTTTTTCTCTAGCTATGCCCCACCTGAGTAAGGAGATAGAGTACGCTGGCACGCAGCCCAGTTTATTGCCAGTGAAGAAGTTACATTTTCTTTTGAAATAATTGTTCATTGAGAAAAGAACATTGTGTGTCTTGTTTCTACAGGTTTGCAAATGCAATATCAGTTTGTTAGGAAATGGTATTTGGATTGATTGGGGTGACCTGCAAATAGCTATTCTCAATTTTGCTTTTTATTGCAGGAATGGCGATAGCTTTTAACATTTAGCTATAGCACATCATTACTTTTACCTTTTTAAACGTCTGCTGCACTGCAAATATCTGCAAATAGATGTCCATAAGGGTTTGCATGCCACTGAATATACCATTTAAATACCAATAGCCACATTACAGAGGTATGAGACATGTATGAGGCACTGGCATAATGCAGACTTCTTTAGTATTTTAAATAACTTCTTAAAGGGAATGTGTCATGTATTTAATTTTAGTTTCATTCGTTAAATTTAAGTATGTAGAAGGGAAATAATGTGTTTTGTTTTTTGAAATTTTTTTGCCATATTGGAGGCACACACTGTCTACCTGTGCAGACAGAACAGCAGGGTGTCTGTGCCTTATGGCAGCGGAAATGATTGAACATCAATTAAAAAATACACTTACAGTCTCCAGAAAGTGATGGGGTAAAGCCCTCTCCCCAAAAACTAGGGAGTGACGGGGGAGATGCATACAAAGCCTTATCTATCTATATTGTTAAGACTCTTTTACACGGGTCAATGATCAGGCGAATGAGAATTTACATGAACGCTCGTTCTCGATCATTGCTCTTTGTAAACAGGGCAATGATCAGCCGATGAAGGAGCAAACGCTCGTTCATTGGCTGATCTTATCGTTTATGCAGTACAAAATATTGTCGCAGCACATCTACCTGTGTAAACAGGGAGATGTAATGCTGACGTGATGGATATGCATGGGGATGAGCAATAGTAGTAACGAGCGCTCCTCCCCATACATTACTGACCATAGCTTCTTGTGAGGATGAAAACGAGTGCCAATCAACGAGCTGTCTCGTTGATCAGCGCTCGTTGTTACGGCAAAAATTGGAGGATGTAAAAAGGCCTTTACTATACTACGTTACCTAGGCCTCAAGCAGTACAATAGAGCTGTCATTAACTCACTCACTTTAATGATAATGAGATGACTCTGCTCATCTGACCTATTCTATACAGCAAAACTGACAACGTGAGCTACAGAAAATAGGGTGCTTTAGCCTATTGTGTCTGCACTTGTGGCCATTTTAAAAAATGGAAAACCTTTATTTTTCATGTCGATCAATAGTGACCGTGGCATCTAAGTACTTTACAAAGGGAGGGGACAACCTCTGTAATCCATCGGCGGCCCGCAAATGTGATCGCGGGCTGCCGATGGGTTGCCGTGGCAGCAAGATGATAGGCCATAAATGTTTTACTCCCGGAAAACCCCTTTAAGGCATGGCATGGCATCTTTGGAATTGTGCCACTATGCACAATGCAGTCTGCTGACAAAATGTTGTGAATGCTAGTGGGCCCTGTAAAGTGAAGTCTCACCATAGTCACATTATATTAGGAGATTGTTATATGTAATTTATTCTGTAACCTAACTATAAAGGTAGCTCACTAAAAGTCAGGTGAGGTTATATTTAGCACTTCCACAGTGTACATACGGGCTCAAAATAAGCTAATGCTGGCATCTCTAACCCCTAACTGGCATTTTTGGTTTTTCCTCCCGGCCTTCCAAAAGCCATAACTTTTCTATCTCTCTGGCCACATGTATTTAATGTACCATACTATAAACTGTAAAAAAAAAAAATCTTTGTGGGTGATATGGGAAAAAAACAGAGCTTCCTTCATTGTTTCTTAGGTTTAGTTTTTACGACGTACACCATGCGGTAAAAATGATATGTTAACTTTATTTGCGTTATCTCCGACCCCGACTGTTACAGTGAACTCGCTCCATACTCGCCCTTCACAGTCATGACAATGCTATTCACAGTTGGGAGCTGTCGCTCAGGCAAGATGGCCACCCCCTCATTAACAAAGTTACACAGTATGTGAGGCTGAAAAAAAGCATCCAGTTCAGCCTACAATATTGATCCAAAGGAAAGCAAAAACCCTCATCCTAAGGAAAAACATTCTTCCCGACCCCAAGTATGGAAATCAAAATAAATGCCTGGATCAATGACTCATCCACAGTAATCTAGTACGTATACCTTGTAATATTTGTGATAGTAGGGTTAATGTGTTCATGTCATCACAAATACAGGGTTACATCAGTTAACCCCTTCCAGACATTTGTCGTATGGATACGTCATGGAAAGCCAGTGCTTCCCGCTATAACGGCCGCGGTCGCAGACAGCAGACACCTTTCACCCTGCCAACGTCTTCCTCTCCGGAGATGCCAGCACATGCGACCGTCCTGTCTAGCAGTGACTACCAGGGTGCGGCTCAGGAGCTGTATGTTTTAGCTGACATCCACCAGTAACGGCAGTAACCGGAGCTAGCTCCGATTCCTGCCATTAACCCCTTAGATGCAGCGATCAAAAGCGATCGCTGCATCTTAGTGGTTGGTAGCAGATCGGCAGCCCTGCCATGCAGTCGCAAAGGAAAGTGGAAAAAAAGTGGAAAAAAAAGTTGCCAAAGAAAGTTTCAAGTAATAAAATAAAACACAATCGCCCTTTCCCTTATCAACTCCTTTGTTATTGATTTTTTTTATAAACCATACATATTTGGTATCATCGACCGGCCTAAAAATATTATGTTATTTATTCCACGTGGTGAAGAAAACCCTAAAAAACAATGCCATAATTTCTGCATTTTGGTCACTTTGCCCTACAAAGATTGGAATAAAAAGTGATCAAAAAGCTGCATGTATCCAAAAATGATACTTATAAAAACTATAGCTCGTCTCGCAAAAGATAAGCCCTCATACAGCTCCGTCAACGAAAAAATGTAAAAGTTATGGTTCTCACAACATGGCAACAGAAAAAAAGACATTGCTTTTACAAAAGTAATTTTATTGTGCAAAAAGTTGTAAAACATAAAAAAGTGCTATAAATTTTGTATCGTCGGAATCGTACTGACCCGCAGAGTAAACTTGACATGTAATTTATAATGCATGGTGAACGTTGTATAAAAAACCCTAAAAAAACAATGCCAGAATTGCTGTTTTTTGGTCACCTTGCCTCCCAAAAAATAGGATGAAAAGTGATCAAAAAGTCACATTTGGTACGAATTAGAACTACAGCTCGTCCCGGTCGTTGTCTTGGTGACGAGTCCTTCTTCTTCCTCCAGTCCGACCTTCCTGTATGATGCGGCAGCCTGTGATTGGCTGCAGAGGCCGCTGAAGCCTGTTATTGGCTGCAGAGGCGGTCACGTGGGATGAAGCGTCATAGCTGGAGGCCGGCCTTCTGATGTCATCCTGACGTGCGTGACCGCCACTACAGCCTGTGATTGGCTGCAGCGGCGACATGGATGAAACGTCATCGCTGGAGGCCGGACAGGAGGAAAGTAAGTATGAATAATTTTTTTTTTTTACAGTAAAATTGTATTTTCTGAGCGCCGAGCATGGTACTGTCCAGGGTGCTGAAAGAGTTACCGCCGATCAGTGCAGCCCATTAACTCTTTCAGCACCCTGGACAGTACCATGCTCGGCGCACGGAAACGGAAACACGGAGTGCACGCGGCCGCTAAAACGGCCACACGGATCCGTCACAAACGGCCGTGAAAAATGTGTCAGAAGTGTGCACGAGGCCTAATGGCTTTACAAAAGCGTCATGGTGTCAAGAAACCAATCCAGAAAATCTGTGCTCCAAATGCCAAATGGCGCTCTTTCTCTTCTGAGCCCTGCCATGTGCCCAAACAGCAGTTTATGACCACATATGGGGTATTTCTGTACTCCAGAAAAGTTGCTTTTCAAATGTTGCGGTTCTTTTTTTTCCTTTATGTGTTCAGAAAATGAAAAATTTTGAGCTAAAGCTACGTCTTATGGAAAAAAACCGATTGTTTTCATTTTCACTACCCAATTCTAATAAAATCTATGAAACACCTCTGGGGTCAAAATGCTCAGTACACCCCTAGAGGAATTCCTCAAGGGGTGTAGTTTCCTAAATAGTCACCTTTTTGGGCATTTTCACTGTTTTGGTCCCTCAGGGGCTTTGCAAATGGGACATGGCCTCCGCAAACCATTCCTCCTCAATTTCAGCTCCAAAAGCCAAATGGCGCTCTTTGCCTTTTAAGCCCTGCTGTGTGTCCAAACCATTTATGGCCAAATATAGGGTACTGTTTTACTCGGGAGAAATTGCTTTACAAATATTGCAGTGCTTTTTCTCCTTTAGTCCTTGTGGAAATGAGAAAAAATTTAGATTTTCATTTTCACTGCCTAATTCAAATAATTTCTGCAAAAAACCTGTGGGGTAAAAATGCTCACTATACCCCTAGATAATTTCCTCAAGGGGTGTAGTTTCCAAAATGAGGTCACTTGTGGGGGGTTTTCACAGTTTTGTTCCTTCAGGGGCTTTGCAAATGCGACACGGCCTCCGCAGACCATTCCTGATAAATTTGAGCTCCAAAAGCCAAATGGTGCTCTTTCCCTTCTAAGCCCTGCTGTGTCAAAAACCTACATTTTCTTTGAAAAATAAATTTTCACGGCCTACTTCCAATAATTTCTACAAAAAAACCTGTGTGGTCAAAATGCTCACTATACCGCTAGATAAATTCCTCGAGGGGTGTAGTTTCCCAAATGGGGTCACTTTTGGGGGATTTCCACGGTTTTGCCACCGCAATAGCCCTTCAAACATGACATGGTGCATAGGTACTCCTTTGCTTCTGAGGCCTGTTCTTCAGTTCATAAGCACACTATGTGGAATATTTCCTAAAACTGCAGAACCTTGGCAATAAATATTGAGTTGCGTTTCTCTGGTAAAACTTTCTGTGTTACAAAAAAAAAATGGATTAAAAATGAATTTCTGCAAAAAAAATTAATTTGTAAATTTCACCTCTACTTTGCTTTAATTCCTGTGAAATGTCTAAAGGGTTAAAGGAACAGTGTCATCACAAATTATTTTTTTATATGTTAAAGATGTTAGTGCTTTATTAAAAACGTTTATATTCATTTGTGTGTTTGTGTTTTACTTTTTCTTATTTTTACACTTTTTCTTCCCTATGGGGGCTGCCATTTTTTGTTCCATTTCTGTGTGTGTCGATTAACGACACATACAGACATGGAATACGGCAGCCACAGTCCCATAGGGACTGCGAACGGCTCCCATCCCATTGACTGCAGTGTACGGCGTCTGTGTGGGAACTGCGCATGCGCCGCTCCCACACAGTCCTATTCGAAATTGGCGCCATCCGGCGCCATTTTCCTATGGACCGGAAGTCGCGGCCGGACAGTAATATTACTACTTCCGGTCGCGGCTTCCGGATTTGTGCACTTGCACCAGCGGCAGCAAACTGAGCGGACGGGCCGGAGGGAGCCGCGGCGGCAGGAGCAGGTAAGAGATTTCAATGTATGTTCGTGTTTGTGTGTGTTTACTACTGTATGTAAACCTACTACACTGTGGGTTAGCTCAAAAAATGGCGACACACAGTGTAGGAGGTTACACCGTTCAAACCCCTCGTTTATCCCGGCACTAGCCAGGATAAAGGAGGGGGGGATGCTGAGAGCTCACTATAGCGAGGGCTTTTAACCCAATGTTGCAATGCTGCAACATTGGGAACAGCTCCATCTAGTGACCAAAAATGGGTAGTATTATAAATTAGAAATAATTTATAATATTTCCTGGACTCGTGCAAAAAAAAAAAAAATTTGAACAATGTTTAATCACCCACACACTAAATGTTTAATTTTTTAAAAAAAAAACATGTTTTTCTGGCAACACATTCCCTTTAAGAAACTTTCTAAATGCTGTTTTGAATAGTTTGGGGGTGAAGTTTTTAAAATGGGGTGACTTATTTGGGGTTTCTAATATATAAGGCCCTCAAAGCCACTTGACAACTGAACTGGCCCCTGTAAAAATAGCCTTTTGAAATTTTCTTGAAAATGTGAGAAATTGCTGCTAAAGTTCTAAGCCTTGTAACGTCCTAGAAAAATAAAAGGATGTTCAAAAAATGATGGCAATGTTTAGTAGACATATGGGGGATGTTAATTAGCAACAATATTGTGTGGTATAACTGCCTGCCTTACAAGCAGATACATAAAAATTTAGAAAAATGCTAATTTGTGCAATTTTTGGCAACATTTTGGTGTTTTTCACAATTAAATACTGAATGTATCGAGCAAATTTTGCCAGTAACACAAAGTTCAATGTGTCACGAGAAAACAATATTAGAGTCCCTTGGATAGGTAAAAGTATTCCAAAGTTATTACCACATAAAATGAAACATGTCGGATTTGAAAAATGAGACTCTGTCGGGAAGGTCAGAAGTGGCCAAAGCAGGTAGGGGTTAAAGTAAACCTGTTTATTCAGTTAGACCAAAGTCCCTAAAACCGGTATTATGCTGGATAAAGCTCATGCTCCAGACATATAGGCATTCCCTTTCTATGGGGGGTTTCAGCCTCTATGTGCCTAATGCTGATTGGATCATTCCTAATAGCCAATAGAAGTTTAGAATGTGTTGTTGCGTTGTAATAGGTTAATTCTATGTTAATGAGGAAGCATACAATGAGTATAAATAAAGTTAAAGGGCATCGGCTCTTCAGAACAGGCACTTTGACAATGTGAAGTTAATGTGAGATAAAAATTTATTTGAAATAAAAATTATTAAAAAATGTGCACAGTAAAAACAAAAATAAATAAAAATACACATATATGGTATTGATCGTAATGGCCCAAACAATGAAGTTAATATGTTATTTAAACCACAAGGTAAACGCCGAAAAAATCCCCGCAAAAAACAACAGTGCAAGTGCTATTTTTTTCATTACCCCTAAAAAAATAATAATAAAAGTTAATTAATAAGTCCCATGTAACCTAAAATAGTACAAATGAAAACTAGATCTCATCCCGCAATAAACAAGCCTGCATATGGTTACACTGACAGAAAAAGTAAAAAGTTATAGCTGAATGCGACGATGCAAAAACAAATACATTTAGTTAAAAAGTGTGTTTATTATACAAAAGTAGTAAAACATAAAAACCTATACATATGTGGTATCACCATAATTGTACTGACCCATAGAATAAAGGTAACATGTGATTTACACCGCATGCTGAATGGTGTAAATTTAAACTGCATAGAACCATGACGGAATTGCTGTTTTTCTCCCCAAAAAAGAGTTAATAAATGTTAATAAAAAAATGATATGTATCAAAATAGTGCCATTAAAAAATACAACTCATCTTGAAAAAAACAAGTCCACACACAGCTATGTTGATGGAAAAATAAAAAAGCGGCGATGGAAAAACAAAAAAATAGCTCGCCATTAAGGCCTAAAATAGGTTGGTCACTAAAGGGTTAAAACTGCATAGTCACATCTTCTGCCACATGATAAAATGTTTCTGTTGTTGGAGGTATACTTCAAAGACAGGTACCCACTTAGCATAAACACTGCGGAATTTCCGCAATGGACTTCTGTGCGGAAATTCCGCACGATTTACAGTAGCAGCAAAGTGCATGAGATTTTCTAAATCTCATGCCCACGTTGTGGAAAAAAATGCAGCCGTAAACGGTATTAAATTGACCTGCGGTGCGGAAATTAAATCTGCAGCATGTCCATTTATGCTGTGTTTTCGTTGCTTTTCTGTTGCGGGTATTCCCCATTGAATTCAATGGGGGTGCAAAACCTGCAACAGAAAGTCAAGTGTAGCAACATTAGTGGCGGAATCCGTCGCAAAAATCGCAAGTAAGAAAAATAAATTATACTTAACCAGATTTAAATGCTTCTTCTTCATTCTGGCTTCCTGGGATTGCATTTCATCCCATATGACCACAGCAGCCAATCTCAATATGCGGCAGTCACGTGGCCTACAACGTCATCTTAGGAGGCTGGAATACACCCAGAAGAGAGGGAGGTGGTAAGTATAAACTTTTTTTTTTTTCAGCACTGCTTTCCGCAGCGGAAACTCCGCCCAAAAAGCCGCACCACAATGTGGTGCACTTTTGCTAATTGAATGTGCTGCGGGTTCCAGGTCGGATATGCTGCATAGTTTTTACGCAGCGTATCCGACCCACAGGAACACAGCCTAAATCAGGGGTCTCAAACTCGGCCAGGTAAGTGGGCCACATATATAAAAAATGTGAAGTTGAAGGGGCGCATTACTTTTAAATTTGATACAATACAAAATTATTGTTAATGAATTAGTTATTTGAGCTACTATAACAATACTACATTACTATAATTTTACTACATTACTATAATAATACTACATTTCTATAATACAACATTACTATAACAGTACTACATTACTATAACAATACAATACTACATTACTATAATAATACTACATTGCTATAATACTACATTACTACATTATTATTATAATAATACTACATTACTATAATAATACTATATTACTATAACAATACTACATTACTATAACATTACTACATTACTATAACATTACTATATTACTATAATAATACTACATTACTAGAACATTACTACATTACTATAACAGTACTACATTACTATAATAATAATAATAATACTACATTACTATAATAACAATACTACATTACTATAATTCTACATTACTATAATAACAATACTACATTACTATAATACTACATTACTATAACAATACTACATTATTATAACCGTACTACATTACTATAACAGTACTACATTACTATAATACTACATTACTACATTACTATAATAACAATACTACATTACTATAATAATACTACATTACTTTAACAATACTACATTACTATAACAATGTTACATTACTATAATAATACATTATTATAACAGTACTACATTACTATAATAATATTACATTACTATAATACTACATTACTATAATAATACTATATTACTATAACAATACTACATTACTATAACATTACTACATTACTATAATAATACTACATTATTATAATAATACTACATTACTATAATAATACTACATTACTATAATAACAATACTACATTACTATAATAATACTACATTACTTTAACAATACTACATTACTATAATACTACATTACTATGACAATACTACATTACTATAATAATAGTACATTATTATAACAGTACTACATTACTATAATATTACTATAATACTACATTATTATAACACTACTACATTACTATAAAAATATTACACTACTATAATACTACATTACTATAACACTACTACATTACAATAAAAATACTACATTACTATAATAATACTATATTACTTTAATAATACTACACTACTATAATACTACATTACTATAACAATGCTAGATTACTAAAACAATGCTACATTACTGTAACAATACTACATTACTATAATAATACTACATTACTATAATAATACCGCTAGGTTTAAACTTAACGGAATTTTCGAGTTTACTCCACGTGCTTATTTTAACAATCCAGTTTTCCAGTTTAAGTGTCGCTAAATGCAGTCCGGCGGCTCAGTTGGCAGCGTTTAGCAGACACACAAATGTCAAGATTGGGCAGCCCCTTTTTAGATAGTGCCACAGAGCCCTCGCAGATAATGCCACAGTGCCCTCTGTAGATATTGCCACACACTCACCTGTAGATAATGCCACAGTGCACTTTGTAGATACTTCCACACACCCACCCGTAGATAATGCTACAGTGCCCTCTGTATATATTGCCACAGTGCCCTCTGTATATATTGCCACAGTGCCCTCTGTAGATAATGTCACGCACAGCCCTTGTAGATAGTGCCACCCCCTAGTAGATGGCTCCATTGGAGCTTCCTCTAGGTGTGGAATCCCCACCAGAGTGTAGCCGATGATTTGGCCGGGGATTCCTCTGCTGGAGGAGCCCCTGACGTCACTATCCATAGACAGTGACGTCAGGGGATCCTCCTTGACTGGAATGGGATGTCAGGGGCAACCCCAGAGCCGATGCCCCAGAGCAGAGCACTAGTATAGGCTCTGCTCCGGAACTCGGAGGAAGCCTCTGACATCAGTGTCTATATATGGATAGTGATGTCAGGGGCTTGCCTAGTGCTGGAGTGCCGGAGCACGTGCGGCTCGCTCCTAGCACTCTGCCTGGGATTCCAGCTATGTTCCTGACATCACTGTCCATATATGCACAGTGATGTCAGGGGAAAGCCCAGAGCCGGAGTCCCGGGCAGAGCGCTACTAGCGCTCTGCTCTGGGACTCCGGCTCTGGGGAAGCCCCTCACATCACTGTCCATGTATGGACAGTGATGTCAGAGGCTTCCCCAGAGTCCAGGAGCAGAGCCTATACTAGCGCTCTGCCCGGGACTCCGGCTCTGTGGAAGCCCCAGACATCACTGTCCATATATGTAAAGTGATGTCAGGGGATTCCACAGAATCCCGTAGCAGAGCCCATACTAGCGCTCTGCCCGGGATTCCGGCTCTGGGGAAGCCCCAGACATCACTGTCTATATATGGACAGAGATGTCAGGGGATTCCACAGAGTCCCGGAGCAGAGCCTATACTAACACTCTGCCCAGGACTCTGGGGAAGAAACAGACATCACTGTCCATATATGTATAGCGATGTCAGGAGATTCCCCAGACTCCCGGAGCGGAGTCTATACTAGCGCTCTACCCGGGACTCCAGCTTTGGGGAAACCCCAGACATCACTGTCCATATATGGAAAGTGATGTGAGGGGATTCCCCAGAGCCCGGAGCTAAGCCTATACTAGCTTTCTGCCCAGGACACTGGCTCTGCGGAAGCCCCTGACATCACTGTCCATATATGGATAGCGATGTCAGTGGATTCCTCATAGTCCAATAACAGAGCCTATACTAGTGCTCTGTGTCCAGCAGGCCACAGATGACAGCCTTGGGGGCCGCATTCAGCCCGCAGGCCTCGTGTTTGAGACCCCTGGCCTAACTCTTTTCAAGCTGCAATGCCTTGCTAGCATGGTATGAGAAAGACTTAAGGGAACATTTGAGCAATTATTCCTTTTGCCCGACATGTGACGGTGGTGGTTTCATGGAGGTCTGATAAATATATTGTGTTGCTTGTTCATTTACAGCAATGACTCTTTTTCTTAGACTATTACAGAAGTTCATTCTTTGAAAATTGTGTGTCAATTTTTTTTAAATTTCAACTTCCCCTCTTTATATAATAGGAATGTAAGGTGTCATTCACGTATGCATGTACTGGTCAGTATTTTACCTCAGTATTTGTAAGCCTAAACCAGAAGTGAAATAAAAGAGAAACTAGAAAGAAAAGATTTGCACTTCTTTTGTATTTTGAACACACTCCATGGATTTGGCTTACAAAAACGAAAGAAAATACTGACCTAAATACTGCCGTGTGAATGAGGCCTAATATAATTACAGAACATGTTAATTTTAGATAACAATTTAATTTTTATTTAAACCTCTATTCGTAATGCAGATCATTCACATAATAAATAATAGTATATGTGCTATTTTAAGCTTCTTTTCGATCTTCTAAGCAGTCACCTTGTAAAACTTCACTGGCATCTGATCCTTTACAATAATAGCATTCTGTACCGTGTTATTGCTTACCATAGTGCTACATTTAAACGCAACTCTGACACACCAGTCCTTGTCCTATTTTTCTGCTTCCTTGGAACAAAACTTAGTCTTTGTATCCCCTAGCGAAATGGGGCTTAGAAGAAAAAAAACAAAAAATCTTACAAGGAAACCCCAGAGAGATCTAGAGGGAAAAATTCAAGATGTACTCAAGAAGGTTGGTTATTATTTCATGTTTCCTTTCAATATTCTGAAGCTACCTTCCAATCTTTTGACAAAATCATAGCATCTTTTGAAGGTTTATATGCTGCAGACTTCAGAAGCCAAGTACTGCTTCTAAAACATGTCAATATTACAGCTTCTGAGCCTCACGAGCCTTGACATTCTTGAATATTTTATGTTTCCTTTTTTTTTTCCCAATATGTATGTCAAACTCAGCTTGAAAAAGTACACAAATTAATAGAATCAACACACAGGAAATGATTCAGATAGCTTTGTGTTACATGCTAAAAAACAGAAGGTTAAAATGTGGTATAAGGAACCCTCCCCCAACTCCAGGCATATTCCAGCAAGAACCATTTTAAAAGCAGGTAATAATTTTATACTTTGTATTATGATACAATTCATAGGATTGTGAAAACCTGTTCTTTGGTATATTGATATGACTCCAATAAATAAAAATATGAGCCTTTTTTAGCCTATTAGACATTTCAAAACCGCATGGAAATCACGCGCAGCACATGGATCCATTGTGGCCGTTCACACATGCGTGAGTTTTTACGCAGTGAGAGTCCACTGCGTGAAACTCACTGCATGTCCTATATTGGTGCGTTTTCACGCACCTACACGCTCATTGAAGTCAATGGGTGCGTGAAAACCATGCACCGCACACGGATGCACACCCGTGTGCGGTGCGTGATGTGCGCATCAATTAGATTGAAAAAAAATACAAAGATGTGCTTTGCGAGTGCGTGAATAACGCATGCCACTCACAAAGCACACGTGACACACACGAACCAGATTCACATGCGTTTTTCACACGCGTGAACCTGATACGCTCGTGTGAATATAGCCTAAGATGCAGCGATCAAAAGCGATTGTTGCATCTAGGTGGTTAGATCGCACCCGTTGCTATGGCAACGATCGGCAACCAGAGGCCTAACAATGGCCTCCTGGCCTGCCTAGTACAGAAGCCTATTAAGCCCCGCCCACCGACGAATAATTATAGGCTTGCTGTCAGTGAATAACTGACAGCTCTAATACACTGCACTATGTAGGTAGTGCAGTGTATCAGAATAGCAAACAAGGCTTCATGCCTTAAAGTCCCCTAGTGGGACAAAAAAAAAAGTTAAAAGAAAGTTAATAAAAATGAAAAAAAGTAAAAAAGTTTCAAGGTGAAAAAACAATAACCTCCTTTTTTCCCCATAAGTCCTTTTATTATAGGACAAAACGGAAAACATTTTAAAAAAAGTACACACATTTGTTATTGCCGCATACGCAATGACCCAAACTTTAAATATATCATGTTATTTTCCCCGCACGGTAAACATCGTAACATTTTTTTTTATTTTTTTTTTTTGCCAGAATCGCTGTTTTTTGTTCAACACCCCTCCCAAAACATGGAATAAAAAGTGAACAAAATGTTGCATGGTCCCAAAATTGTACCAATAAAAACTACAGCCCGTCCCGCAAAAAACAAGCTCTCCCACAGCTTTTTTGACGGAAAAATAAAAAACATGGCTCTCAGAATATGGTGATACAAAAAATCTATGATTTTTAAAAAAATATTGTGCAAACGCTGTCAAATATATAAAAAACTATATACATACAGTATCGGCATAATCGTGTCAGCCCTCAGAATAAAGTAAATATGTAATTAATAGCGCACGGTAAATGCCGTAAAATAAAAAGAATAAAAAACCTTTTCAGAATTGCATGTTTTTGGTCGCCTTGCTTGACAAAAAATGGAATATAAAGTGATTAAAAAATCGCATGTACCCCAAAATGGTACCAATGAAAACTACAGATTGTCCCACAATAAATAAGCCCAGGTGGATAAAAAAATAAAAAAGTTCTGGCTCTCAGAGTGTGGCGATGCAAAATGTGCAGTGTGTTCCAAAGCGGAAACAATTGGGCACCATTTATCAGTGCGACACTGGCCACACATCTATGAATTATTATTTATTTTATGCATTATTATACCCTCTTATTATGCCCTGATGTACTCCGCACAGCTTACATATAAACGTTATAAACTGAAATATCAGCAAAACCCCAAACAGAACTACTACCAAGCAAAATCTACGCTCCAAAAGCCAAATTGCGCTCCCTCCCTTCTGAGCCCTACAGCATGCCCAAACAGCAGGTTACGTCCACAGATATGGCATCGCCAGACCTGGGAGAACCAGATTAACAGTTTATGAGATATTTGTCTGCAGTGGCACAAACTGACCACAACACCTTGGGCACTAAAATGGCATATCAGTGGAAAATTGCAATTTTCACTTTGCACCATCCGCTGAGCGTTAATTTCTAATAAAAACCCTGTGGGGTCAAAACGCTCACTACACCCCTTAAAAAAATGCCTTGAGGGGTGCAGTTTCCAAAACAGAGGTCACTACTTGGGGGTTTGTTTTTCTATTTCACCCTGCAATTGTGGGTCAATGCTGTGAAAATCACCAAAATAGACATCAAATGCGCATGGTGCTCTTCAATTCTGAGCCCTGTCATATGTCCTGGCAAATGATAAATGCCTTGAGGGGTGTAGTTTCCAAAATGGGGTCACTTCTCAGGGGTTTCTACTGCACTCTGTTATCTCAGGGGCTCTGTAAACGCGACATGACGTCCGTACACGAATCCAGCAAACTCTGCGCTCTAATAGCCAAATGGCGCTTTTTCCATTTCGAGCTCTGCCATGTGCCCAAACAGCACATGGGGTATTGCCATACTCTGGAGAAATTGCGTAACAAATTGTGTGGTGTTTTTCTCCTATTACCCCTCGTGAAAGTAAAACATTTGGAGCTAAAACAACATATTTTTGGAAACAAATGTAATTTTTTATTTTCACTACCTAATTCTAATAAAATCTATGAAACACCTGTGGGGTCAAAATGCTCACTACACCCCTAGAGGAATGCCCTAAGGGATTTAGTTTCCAAAATGGAATCACTTCCCAGGGGTTTCTACTGTACTGGTACCTCAGGGGCTCTGCAAATGCGACATGGTGCCTAAAAACCAAGCAAAGGCTGCATGCCAAGTATCACTCCTGCCATTCTGAGCCCTGCCGTGTGTCCAAACAGAAGTTTATGAACACATATGTGGTATTGCCATACTCGGGAGAAATTGCTTTACAAATGTTGGGGTACCTTTTCTCCTTTATTTCTTGTAAAATTTGAAAATTCTATGTTTTTTTCAGGAAAAAGAGGGGTGTGGTTTCCAAAAGGGGGTCACTTTTGGGGGGTTTCCACTGTTTTACTCCCTCTAGTGCTTTGCAAATGCGACATGGCACAGAAAACCATTCCAGCAAAATCTGCGCTCCAAAATCCAAATGGCGCTCCTTCCTTTCTGAGCTCTGCCGTGGGTCTAAACAGCAGTTTATGACCACATATGGAATATTGCCATAATCAGGAGAAATTGCTTTACAAATGTTGGGGTGCTTTTTCTCCTTTATTCCTTGTAATAATTAGAAAATTCAGTTTTTTCAGAAAAAATAAATAAATTCATTTTTACAGACTAATTCAAATGAATTTAGAAAAAAACTCAGAGGTCAAAATGCTAACTATAGACCTAGATACAATCCTTGAGGGGTTTTGTTTTCAAAATGGGGTAACTTTTGGCGGTTTCCACTGTTTTGGCACCACAAGACCTCTTCAAACCTGACATGGTGCCTAAAATATATTCTAAAAGGAGGCCCCAAAATCCACTAGGTGCTCCTTTGCTTCTGAGGCCTGTGTTTGTCCATTAGCACACTAGGGCCCCATGTGGGATTTCTAAAAACTGCAGAATCTGGGCAATAAATATTGCGTTTCTCTGGTAAAACTTTCTGCGTTACAGAATTTTTTTTATTACAAATGAATTTCTGAAAAAAAAAAAATGAAATTTGTAAATTTCCCCTCTACATTGCTTTGATTCCTGTGAAGCGCCTGAATAGTTAAAACACTTTCTGAATTCTGTTTTATATACTTTGAGGGGTTTCAGTTTTTAAAATGGGGTGTTTTATAAGGGTTTCAAATATATGGGCCCCTTAAAGCCACTTCAGAACTGAACTCGTCCATGAAAAAAATAGCCTCTTGAAGAAATTGCTGCTAAAGTTCTAAGCCTTGTAACGTCCTAGAAAAACAAAAGGGCGTTCAAAAAATGATGCAAACATAAAGTAGACATATGGGAAAATTTAATTAGTAACTATTTTGTGTGGTATTACTATCTGTTTTACAAGCAGATACATTTAAATTTAGAAAAATCATAATTTTTGCAAATTTTCTCTCAATTTTGGTGTTTTTCACAAATAAGCAATGGATTTATCGACCACATTTTTCCACTAACATAAAGTCCAATATGTCATGAGAAAACCATCTCAGAATCGCTAGGATAAGCATTCCATAGTTATTACCACATAAATTGACACATTTCAGATTTAAAAAAATGGGGCTGGTCCTGAAAGACAAAACTTTTACTAACAGTATCATATTTGGATATAGGTTTAACTAAAAAAAAAAGTTGTCTCTGCCTCTTCGTATGTATAAAGGATGATTTAAAGTGGTTCTCCAGGACCACTGCCAAACAGCACAATAAAGCGTCCGCGGCACTCATGTGAGCACTGTGCCTGGTACTGCAGCTCATCCCATTCACTTGAATGAAACTGAACTTCAGTAACAAGGGGGCGCTCCGTCACGTGATAGGCCTTTGATGTTTCAGTCCCGGAAAACCCCTTTTAGGCATGGCATGGCATGGCATGGCATCTTTGGAATTGTGCCACTAGCAATGCAGTCTGCTGACAGAATGTTGTGAATGCTAGTGGCCTTGCAAAGTGAAGTCTCACCATAGTCACATTATATTAGGAGATTGTTATATGTAATTTATTCTGTAACCTAATTATAAAGGTAACTCACTAAAAGTCAGGGAGTTATATTTAGCACTTCCACAGTGTACATAAATACAGACTCAAAATAAGCTAATGCTGGCATCTCTAACCCCTAACTGCAATTTTTTTTTCTCCCTCCCCGCCTTCCAAAAGCCATAACTTTTCTATTTCTCTGGCAACATCTATTTAATGTATCATTTAAAACATAGGAAAAAAAATCTTTGTGGGTGAAATGGAAAAAAAACCAGCTCCTTCATTGTTTTTTAGGTTTCGTTTTTACAACATTCAACATGCGGTAAAAATGATATGTTAACTTTATTCATGTTATCTCCAACCCCGGCTGTTACAGTGAACTCGCTCCATACCCGCCCTTCACAGTCATGACACTGCTATTCACGGCTGGGAGCTGTCACTCAGGCAAGATGGCCACCCCCTCATTATCAAAGTTACACAGTATGCGAGGCTGAAAAAAAAGCATCCAGTTCAGCCTATTATTCTACAATATTGATCCAGAGAAAAGCAACAAAAAAAAAAAATGAGGCTAAAGCCAATGTTCCTAATCTTAAGGAAAAACATCCTTCCCGACCCCAAGTATGCAAATCAAAATAAATGCCTGGATCAATGACTCCTCCACAGTAATCTAGTACATATAACTTGTAATATTTGTGATAGTAGGGTTAATGTATTCATGTCATCACATATACAGAGTTACATCAGTTAAAGTAAACATGTTTATTTTGTTAGACCAGAGTCCCTAAAACCGGTATTATGCTGGATATAGCTCATTCGCCAGACATATAGGCATTCCCTTTCTATGGCGAGTTTCAGCCTCTATGTGCCTAATGCTGATTGGATCATTCCTAATAGCCAATAGAAGTTTAGAACGTGTTGTTGCGTTGTAATAGGTTAATGCTATGTTAATGAGGAAGCATACAATGGGTATAAATAAAGTTACAGGGTTGTGGGCTCTGGTTTTACAAGCCCTTTAAGTATAGTAATAATTACATTCTTTTTATTTTACTGACCAATCAAATGACTTATTCCTCATTTACTCCTTGTCTGCATCCTGTGGAATGTGAAAGATTATTTCATGTTTTTACCTGGAATATTTACATCTTCCGGCAAAGCAGGCAATCCATTCATTACTACAGTCTCGCAAATGGTCTCCTTTCTGCTTTTCAAAGCAACACTCAGAACTCCTGTAGCTCTGCAATCTCTCCTTGTTTATAGCAAGATATGAAAGTGAAGGTCAAGAGTGCTGTGGTAGATTACTACCTGTCATGATGAATTGCTGCTGGATACATACCAGAAATACTGAAACATTTTTTTACACTGGATGATGAAGAATTACATTATTTACAAAACAGAATCCTGCAGACTTTTTTTTTTTTTTTAAAGAATTACAATTGTTTAACCCCTTCCCGACATCCGCCGTATATATACGGCGCACGCCGGGTGGGTGAATATCGAGCGGGATGAGTCCGCTCCATAGAGCGAGTGTGTCGGCTGTGTGTTATAGCCGATACTTCCGGGTTACGTGCGGGATCGCGTTTTAGCGCGATCCCGCTTGTTTAACGCGTTAAATGCCGCGTTCAATAGAGATAGCAGCATCTAAATTACTAAAAAGAGGGGGGCGACCACCTGTAACGTCTCAATGCCCCCCCCGCGGCGAGATCGGGGGGAGCCGTTGGTTCGCACGGCTGCCTGGGGGCCTGACGAAGTCCTCCAGGTCCGCCATCTTGGTACTCCTATGAAGCTCTGCCTCCGGCAGGGCTTCATAGGAGACTGTCAGAATCACGATATACTGCAATACATTAGTATTGCAGTATATCGTGCAAGCGATCTAACGATCGCTGGTTGAAGTCCCCTAGGGGGACTAATAAAAAATGTAAAAATGAGTTAAATAAAGGTTTTTTTTTTTGTGTAAAAAAAAAAATTATAATTAAAAGTTCAAAAAACCCCCCTTTTCCCATTTTCCCCCTAGAGCATAGTAAAAAATTAAATAAATAAACATAATTGGTATCGCCGCGTCCGTAATAGTCTGAACTATCACAATATATCATTATTTAACCCGCACGGTGAACGCCGGAATGTTCGCTGAGGAAAATTGCTGAGCATTTAGCAGGCCGGCCTCCTGGGATGACGTTTCATCCCAGGAGACTGCTGCAGCCTGTGATTGGCTGCAGCGGAGGTCACATGGGATGAAACCTCATCCCAGGAGGCCGGCCCTCTGATGTCATCCAGGCCAGCCTCCTGGGATGATGTATTAACTAATGTGACCGCCATACCTGCCGACCGTCCCAGATTTAGTGGGACAGTCCCAGATTCCGGTTGGTGTCCCGCTGTCCCGGGCGTCCGAGGTTATGTCCCGCTATCAACTATATCTGCGTCCTCAGGAACCATCAGCTCCACGCTTCAGAATTAGTTCAGAGCAGAGGGAGCTCCTCCGCTGGCCGATGACTCCCCGGGCACAGCGCTACTTTAAGCACTGTGCTCGCGGAAGCCCTTGACTTCACTGTCCATATATGTACAGTAACGTCAGTGGATACTCCTTGAGCGGAATCCCCATTGCCGATGATCTGGCCAGGGATTCCGCTCCTAGAGGAAACCCAAAAGGTCACTGTCCATATATGGATATTGACATCAGGGGCTCCTCCTGGAGCGGAATCCCCGGCAGTCGGCAACGGGGGTTCATGCTCAAGGAGTAGCCACTGACATCACTGTCCATATATGGACAGTGACATCAGGGTCTCCCTCTAGGAACAGAATCCCCGGCCTATTCTCTGGCTGGGGATTCCACTCCTAGAGGGAGTCTATCTACACGGGGATGGCGCTATCTTCAAGGGGGTGGGCACTATCAACATGGACACTGTGGCACCATATAGGGGCACTATCTATATGGGCACTGTGGCACTATCTACAAGGGCACTGGCACTTTATATGTGGGCACTGACACTAGGGGCAGCTTTGCGAACATTATACTGTATAAGGGCAGCTAGTGGGGCATTATATTGTATAAGGGCAGCTAGGGGGCATTATACTGTATGGAGGCATTAAACTATATGGGGCAGCTATGGGGCATTATGCTGTATGGGGGCATCTGTGTGAGCATTATACTGTATGTGGGCATTATACTGTATGAGACAGCTATGCAGGCATTATGCTGCATGAGGGCAGCTATGGGGCATTATGCTGTATGGGGAAATTTGTTTGGGCATTATACTGCATGGGGACATCTGTGTGGGGATTGTACTGCATGGAGGCATCTGTGTGGGCATTAAACGTTATGAGGGCATCTGTGTGGGCATTATACTGTATGGGTGCATCTATGGGGGCATTATACTGTATGGTGGCAGAAATTAGGCATTATACCTCGTGGGAGGTACTAGGTGAGCATGATACTGTGTTGGCTGAACTGGGTGTGTATGGGCGGGGATTGGGGGGATTGGAGGCGTAGAATAAAAGAAAAAAAATTGCCGCTACACGCAATAAAAGCAACAACTGCTTTTGTTTTGGGTTTTACCTTCCCATTGAATTCAATGGAGGAAACCCAAAACAAATAATCAATGTTTACGCAAATACAATTGACATGCTACGTAATAAAACTCTGCATCGCCTGTCAATTTCTGAGCGGCTCTTCCGCTCACTATTTACGCAGCGTGTGGATGAGATTTGTTTTACCTCATCCATTCTTCTGCTACTGTATTATGCTGCGAATCTTCTGCAACTAATTCCGTTGTGGAAAATCTGCGGTATTTACGCAACTTGTGAACTGAACCTAACAGACCCCCCCCCCCCCCGCCAGTCCCAGGGGAAATTTTCTTGCATAAAAATGGTCCTTGGTGCAAAAAACGTTGGGGACCGCTACTCTAAAGTGTATCATGGCATATCCAATCCACATGGAATAAAACACCGATAGAAACCTCCCTGTAATGCATACCACTGTATTAACTCTTATAGGGAGCAGAGCATGTAAAATGAAGGTGTAGCCACTGTATAGAATAAATTAGAAATTGCATAAATAACAATTTCTTAGTATTATGTAATGTTGTATCTCTTCAATTGACCTCATAGACATTTCTAGAATAATCTTCTGAGGATTTTAAAATCATCACAGTTGCCCTTTAAATCCATCAGAAGGCACTAAATAGAATACGCTATTGCTTCCGGCAAAACGACGGATCCGGTGCACAAAAAAAACAAACGAAAACCACGGGCACCAGATTTTTCACCATTGAAATCAATGGTGATGGAGACGGAAACCTCTGGTTTCCGTCGGCGTCAGTTTGTGTCTGCTCAGGGTCCCGTTCTGACAGAAAGCTGCGACGGAACGTCCGAACGGGACCGCAACGTAGATGTGAACAGAGCCTAAGCGGAGTTTTTTTCACCACTTTCCCCAGCGGAGTTTCCACCTGAAAATCTGCTCCACAATTTGGTGCAGTTTTTTGGGCAGAATTCCCTGTGTGTTCCAGGATGGAAATGCTGTGTACTTTTACGCAGCGTATCTTCCCTGTGTGTCCTTACCCTTATTTCTAGTGTAACCATACTTTACAGGGGAAAAGTACATTTTTAAGCCCTTCTATATAAATGCTTTTATATATATTTAGAAAAAATTTAAGTGATGGGATGGATTTTAAGAAAAAACAAAACCTATACTAGGTGAATCTTGAAAGCATACATGATGCTAAATCGAAAATATCTCTGTAAAATGCATAGTACGCTGTTGCCATGATACCATAGATATCATTGCTAATTTATCTGTTTAATTATTAGTAGTCACCGGAAAAACCACACTGGCAAAGATATTATAACCTATACATAAGTGTGTATATATATATATATATATATATATATATATATATATATATATATATACACACACACAATCACATATATACACAGTAGTCTAAATATCCACTTCAATAGCTGAATTCCCAGGTGATATTTGTATTTTTATATAACATTGAGTCATCCTGATAATGTGAAGCCCTCGGATCCGCACAATGATGAATTGACAGTGGTAGTCTATGAACAATTCATAACCTTGATTAATATTCTGTTTGATTTCACTTCATATGAACATTTCAGGCAATAGCAAAAATAACCCTAATGGAAACATAAGAATTCATGTAGTGTTTTGTGACGCTTGCTAATATTAATAAGCATATAATTCACCTTGACTTAAAAGGGGAGCTTCGAAATGCATTCCTTACGATAAATAATGAACCGCCTCTCTAGCTACTTCTCTCATCACATGTCTATATGAATAATTATTGGGTGTTGAATGAAAGTTTACGCATACCTGTTATCACACTTTTATTAAATAAATATGTTCAGCACTTCAAATAAATGTTTTAGGGCTTGGAGCTCCACTCCTCCCCTCTATAGTCTGCACTGCCTGCTTTTTATAAATGTAAACCTTCCTTTTGGCCGCTGCCATTACTGAATTACGTTTTCTACTAATCTCATTGAATTCACTCTATCTCCATCAGGTGTTGACCCTGAGCGGCCTGGATATTTACATGTATAAAAGCAGGCAGTACAGAATACACCAGCAATTTGTGCTGTTATAAATGGAAGTCACTAAGCAGATATGAACGGAGCCTAATATAGTTCTGTATTCCAGATGCTGCCGACCTGCCTTTTGAAAAAGATAAGGGAGTTTCATATCTATCAATTGTGGAAAGGAAGCTACCCTTGCCAGTAATCAAAAAGAGGTTCTGCAGCAGATGAGCTCTGTATTATAAGGAATAATGTACTCCCTACTAGAAGGAGCTCCCGGACTTGTGGGCCTTGTGCTTTTATATGCCCACAGAATTCCTTGGTGAAAGTCTACCTTGATGATAATATACGGAAGGGGGTAATTAACTCTAACATCTTCATAGACGTCCGGTATACCTAGTAGGGTTGTTCACTTTAGACAATACCTTTCTTTTAACAGTCCCCTTGAATACAGCTGATCGCCGTGGTTCCACTGCAGTTGTCCACTGGTGGAAATCGTTTGGCAATTCTGTGTGCAATTCTTTGTGCATTTAGAATGCTAAGCATCTACCCCTGTTGGATTATAGGTGTGTGAGTGGATGCTCATCCGTATTTTTTCCTGTGCAATCTCCCTCCATATAACATTGTGGCTTGTCTACATCCTGCTGGGAACTAACCTGCCCTTGTATCATTAACCCCTTAGTGACCAACCTATTTTAGGCCTTAATGACCAAGCTATTTTTTATGTTTTTCCATCGTCGCATTAAAAGAGCTAATACTTTTTTATTTTTGCGTCGACATAACTGTATAAGGACTTGTTTTTTTTACATAGTTGGGACTAGTTTTGTTTTTGTACAGCACCATTTTGGGGTACATAGAAATTTATTAACATTTTTAAACTTTATTTTGGGGCGAATGGAGAAAAACCCAGCAATTTCAGAACTTTTTTTGCGTCCTAAATTTACACAGTTTACCATGTGGCATAGATAACATAACTTTATTCAGAAGATTACGACGATACCAAATTGATATCATTTTTTTTATGTTTTACTACTTTTACACCATAAAAACAATTTCTTTCCAAAATTATTTGTTTTTGTGTCTCCATATTTGAAGAGCCATAACTTTTTTATTTTTCCGCCGATGCAGCTGTATGTTGTAAGGCATGATGAACAAAAAACAGCAATTCTGGCATTTTTAATTTTTAAGGCGTTTGCCATGTGGGTTAAATAATGTAATAGCTTTATAGTTGGGGTCGTTACGGAAGCGGCAATACATAATATGTGTAACTTCTTCATAATAATAATAAAGCATTTTGTAAGGAGAAAAATTGGGTTTTTAATTTTTTTATTTGGGATTTTTATTTATTTATTATAAACTTTATTAAACTGGTTTTAACTTTTTTTTTTTAGTCCCTCTAGGGACATCGCTTTTATAATACACTGCAATACTTCTGTATTGCAGTGTATTATTGCCTGTCAGTGTAAAACAGGCATCCACTACAGGCAGACCTGGAGGCCCTTGTTAGGCCCCCGGCTGCCATAGAAGCCACCGGCACCCTGCGATCGCACCCTGCGATCTCATTGCGGGGTGCCAGTGTGGTGAGAGAGGGAGCCCCCTCCCTCCAAAACCACTTCGATGCGTCTCTTGCTTTTGAGCGCTGTATCTAAGGTGTTAAACTGGCGTATTTCGATCCGCCCGCTCGAGCAGTGCTGCCCCAAGTTCTCAGCTACCTCTGGTAGCTGAGAGCAGGGAGTTTTAACTGCTCCCAGCGGCACTGCTTTATTCTGATGCAGTGCAGTGAAAAGGCATATGCATCAGAAAAAAGCCCGTTAGTGGCTGCCATGAAAAGGCATATTGGCGGTCACTAATGGGTTAATGCAGCAAAAATTAAAGAAGTTTAAATTTCCACTGTGAAACGACTTCTATCTGCAGGATTGACAGGTCGAGTGTCAGTAAGAAAGCCACAGCTAAGATTGCAAAATAAAAAAAAGACTTGCCTGGGCCAAGCAGCACCTCCAGTGGACTACTGAAGGAGTGGAAGGTCTTATGGACAGATGAATCAAAATTTGACATCTTAGGTACGTCACACAGGGTTTTTGTAGGTCATTGAGTATGTGAAAGGATGCTTTCTCAGTGAGAACTGTCCAACATGGAGGAGGAAGCGTGATGGTCTGGGGCTCTTTTGCTGGATCCAGAGTTGGCAACTTGCACATGGTTACTGGCACACTGGACAAAAAGGGTTACTACAGCATTTTGATGTGCCATGCAATACCCTCTGGCCAGTGACGGATTAAGTAGACCATAGGCCCTGGGCAAACTTGGGCCCCCCTCCACCACCGCCGCTCTGCCGTACTGTTAGGATATGTTCACACAGCAGCGTCCGTTACGGCTGAAATTACGGTGCTGTTTTCAGGAGAAAACAGGACCGTAATTTCAGCCGTAATGGCATGTGCAGGCGTCTTTCGCTGCGTCGATTACGGATGTAATTGGAGCTGTTTTTCCATGGAGTCCATGGAAAATGGCTCCATTTACGTCTGAAGAAGTGACAGGCACTTCTTTGACGCGGGCATCTTTGTTATGTGCCGTCTTTTGAGAGCGGTGCGTAAAAAAAATGACCGTCGGCACAGCACATCGTAAAACCCATTCAAATGCATGGGCAGATGTTTGCTGCCGCTTTTGAGCCATATTTTCGGACATAATTCGGGGCTAAAACGCCCAAATTACGTCCGTAAATAGTGTGTGTGAACCCAGCCTAACTATTGTTAACACTACCTTTTTGTACTAGTATTAACAAATGGGTGTTACGATTTCCCTTGTCAAAGGGCTGTGTTCCTACATATTGACAGTCTCCAACCATCGCTGACAGTATCACGCTGTGCAGGGACCCATCCGCCTGACAAGGAGAATAATAACACTCATTTGTCTATCAGTCCTGGACTGCACAAATACTTTTTGTGAAATACAAAGATTTCCTATAACAGACATGTCAGGAGAGGTGACAGATTCTCTATAAATCCAGTAACCCACAGGTGACGTCTTCTCAGATTCTAGTATTTTTTTTCCTCTTTTCTTCTCCATCCGGTCCAGACCTCATGACGACTTCTCCCGGCCATGACCCATTTATGCAGAATTTGCCACTGAGATGTCTTCGGCTCCTCACTTTTCAAAAATTTCCACACCTATAAACGAAGATAAAATTCTCATGGTGCCACACACTGTGCCCCTAAATATAATAAAAACCATACACTGCGCCCCTTAATGAAATAGTACCAAACACTGTGCCCTAGAATATAATTGTGTCAAACACTGTAAAGTAAAGCACCACAAACACAGTTTGAGACAAATAAAGAGGCTCTGTCACCAGATTATAAATGCCCTATCTCCTACATAATCTGATTGGCGCTGTAATTTAGATAACAGTGGTCTTTATTTTGAAAAACGATAATTTTTGAGCAAGTTATGAACAATTTTAGATTATGCTAATTAGTTTCTTAATAAACAACTGGGCGTTTTTTAACATTTTACCAACTGGGAATTGTAAAGAGAAGTGTATGATGCTGACCAATCAGCATCATACACTTCTAATCGTTCCAGCCCAGCTTCTTTCACTGCACACAAAGCGTGATCTCGCGAGACACACATTACAAATTAACTTTACCGAAGTGTCTTGAGAGTGAATAGACATCACCTCCAACCAGGATGCAATGTCTATTCACGCTCCCGACACTTCAGTAATGTTTCTGTGGGACTTATTCACACAGCACAACGTGATCTCGCTGTGAATGACAGCACAGCGTGATCTCGCGCCATCACGCTGTGTGTGCAGTGAAAGAAGCTGGGCTGGAATGATGAGAAGTGTATGTATGTATACACTTGTCTTTACAATGCCCAGCTGGTAAAAAGTTAAAAAACGCACAGTTGTCTATTAAGAAACGAATTAGCATAAATCTAAAATTGTTCATAACTTGCTCAAAATTGATTGTTTTTCAAAATAAAAACCACTGTTGTTATCTACATTACAGCGCCGATCAGATTATGTAGGAGATAGGGCGCTTATAATCTAGTGACAGAGACTCTTTAAGCTGTGTAAATATCAATAAAAACTGTAAAAATTTAGGTTTATATATATCTCCATCTCTAACTATATATACAGATAGATAGATAGATAGATAGATAGATAGATAGATAGATAGATAGATAGATAGATAGATTAGATATAGACTGTCCTCAACATTGAAATTGCAATACCAAGAAGAAAAAGTTTTGGAATTCTGGAAATCACAGGATCGATAGACATGTTAATGATGTGCAAATAATAAAAAAAATGGAATCAAAATATTCCAAACACCTTGATTTATTCAGTATTGAGTATGAGCGCCATGCACAGAAATACACGTTCTTACACGCCTTGGCATTCTATCAATGAGGTAATTAATGGCTGTCTGAGGAATGTTATGCCACGCTGAATGCACTTGAGCACGCAAATCATCAAGATTGGCTCCTAGCAGCTCCCTTTGCAATTGGCAACCAGTGATGTCCCAGATGTCCTCGATGGGAGACAAGTTCAGAGACGTTGCAGGCCCTGGTAGCACGTTTAGACCACGCAGGCTACTCACAGTAGTACTAGCAACATGCGGCCTGGCGTTGTCCTGTTGAAAAACGGCTCCTGGGACACTTTTGGCAAATGGCCATACCAGTGGTTCTATGACCAAATCAATGTAACGCTGAGCTGTTCGTGTTCCTGAAATGAAGACTAGAGCGGTTCAGCTACCGTACATTATGCCACCCCACACCATAATCCCGGGAGTAGGACCGGTGTGACGTTGCCTTGTGAAGTCCTCTTCATGACATCGCCCACGTGGTCTCCAGACCAATCTCCGGCTATCTTTGCATCCGAGATAAAAGCGGGACTCGTCGGTGAAGAGCATAGACCTCCATTCCAGCCTCCATTGCCGTCTTGCTTGGGATGTGACGTCCAATTTCACTTGCAGTACAGAATGGATTACTATGCGCCATTCTTCCAATCAGACAATGCATCCGTGCAGAGGTTTGCCTCCACGCACTTGTTGTCATTCCTGTTTGTTGTTCTCCAAACATCCAGGACACGCAACGTTAAACAGTGCTGACATCCCAGCCTAGGCGCATAGTGATTTTCCGGAGTGATAAACCAAGGTCTCTCAGTTCAAGGATTCTGTCTCTGTCAGTTTGCGACAAGTGGCGATAACTGGCAAATTGATAAACAGGGGGCATCGCACAAATCATCCCACACCACTTGATCTGTTTTTTGAGGTTTCATGTGGCTAAAAAACATTGTTTTCAATCTGGCTTTTATGCCAATCCTACGTGCCACAGATTGGAGCGCGGTGCTTAAAAATGTGATCATTTGCAGATGATACCTGCTACTTCCTCAATTTGCATAGCCTTATGGCTTGCCCTTCTTGGTGTAGCAATTTCAATGTTGAGAAGTGTATATATAAGCTCCCTATCCAAGGTTATTCTCTAGCCCAATGCCCTTTAAAACGCACTGCTATATACCCTCAGCATTACATCTCCACAGTTGTCCCCACTGTCCCACAGAGAGTTGACCCCTTTATCCATATATCCCCTCTACCCAAGCCCTTTGTTATCCCCCCCTGCAACACTTATCCCCTTGCAGCTCCCCTCTCCTAAGCCCTTTCCTTATTGTACACATATTAACCCCCTAGTTAAAGGAACTTGTAAAGGATCTGTCAGACAGCTTCTGTGTCGACGCCCGTGGTTAATCAGTCTGCATCTGCTCCTAGGTCTGTTAGAGTGACTCGATCTGCTACCACTCAGGTTGGTAGGCTGAGGACTGGGAGAACCTATCACAGCCTGGCCAGACGGTTCTAGCTCCCGCCCTAGGTCTATGTATACCTTTATTTGCTTCTTGTCTTTGCCTGTGATTCTCTCTTGTTTCAGTCAGGGTTCCGTTCATGGGTTCCCCTGACAGAAAGCTCCAACGAAACCCATGTACGGAGCCCTGACGCCGATGTGAACGAAGCCTTAGTGATACGAACTGAGAGTAGTCAGCGAATATCACGTAACCCTTTAGCAGTTGTATGTAAAATGAATTTGATTCAATAGAAACCTTGAAAAGACCTTGGCTGGGTAAAGTACAGTGTGTATAAAAGAAACACTGGAAACTTATTTAGCTGGAACAAAGGAGAGCTACATATTTTTACAAGCAGCAGTAGATTAACTGAAGTTTCTAGGCGATTTCTAAGCATATTAATAAACCGGATGGTTTATATATAGGTGCAACAACAACAATGTAGTTAGCAGGGGCGTAGAGTCCGATGTGCCCCCGGGCAAATTTTGCACCATGAATACAAATTACCACCACATATGGACTGAATAATACCACCATACTGTTACTGAATAATACCTCCACACCATGACCACCACATAGTAAGTGAATAATCCCACCATACTGTTACTAAATAACACCGCTACACCATGACCACGTATTACCACAACATAGTGACAGAATAATACTACCATACGGTTGCTAAATTATACCTCCAAACCCTGACCACATATTACCAACACATAGTGACAGAATAATACCACTATACTGATAACTAAACAAATAAACAAACACTATACAAGACCAATATTAACACCATACAGTGACGATATAGTGGTAAATACCTGTCCCACACTATACTCTGAAGACCTCATTAGCGAATACAGTACAGTTACATCCAGTGACTCACAAATGATATCTTCTCAGATTGAAGTTGTCCATTTTCCCTTTGCTTCGCCATCTGGGCCAGACCGCCATGATGACTTCCAGCGACGACTTATCACTGCAGAATTTACAGCACAGACATCTTTGGTGCCTTGATTTTCCATCACACTCCCCACCTATTTCCAAACAGTACTAGTGCCCCCTTTAGGCCCCCACACTGTAATAGTGCTCCTCTTAGTGCCCCACACAGCAATAGTGCCCCAAACAGTAACAGTGCCACCACACAGTAGTGATGTCCCCTTTTTTTTCCCTACACAGTAGTAGTCCTCTTTTGTGCCCCCATATAGTAGTTAGGTGACTCCCAAATAGTAGTTAGGCCCTCATATAGTAGATAGGACCCCCAAATAGTAGATAGGCCTACATATTACAGATAGGTGACCCCATATAGTAGATAGGTGACCTCGTATAGTACAAAAAGAAAAAAACAAAAAATATTTTCCAAAACATACCAGGCACTCTTTGGGATAAGAATAATTTTATATAAATTTTTATTAAATTCCATATAAAAATATATTTTAAAGATTTTTCATATATAAATATATCTCTTTCCTCTTTTATCCATAATACAAAGATTTTTTATAGGAAAAGAAAAGGGTTTGAGAAAACACATTTGTTTCAAACTAGATGTACATAATTTAAAAAAAAAAAAAAAAAAAAAAAAAATGTCTCCTGGCCAGGATACCAACACAGACTTTTATAACATTACTGCCATTAATTTATCCCCCTCTAAACACAATGACATGTCATGATGAGATATCTAGGTAATAGGTGTTCTATACATAAGCCAAAATCAGACCCATATAAGAGAATAGCTATAAGAACCGGTTCTGAAGATTTTTTTATCCAGACACCATTGGTCTCCGTTCACACTTGCGCTTTTTTCTTTTTACTCCTTCTTTTCTAATTTTGGTCCGAAACCAACAGAAACAGTTCCTCTTGTGTGATAGCAATGCAATTGTATATAAGGAGTTAAATATTCATCTTTAAATCTTCCTATACTCGGGGGCAGCCGAGATTTCACCCAAAGGTGAGCAAATTTAAGCAATGGAGCACGCTCCTACATTCAAGAGTCGGAATCCTGCTATGCTGGTATCCACGTTAAATTTTTATTCAGACACCATTGGTCTCAGTTCACACTTGCAGTTTTTGCTTTTTCCTCCTTCTTTTAAAATTTTGGTCCGAAACCAACAGGAGCAGTTCCTCTTATATAATAGCCATGCAAATATAGATAAAGAGTTGAATACTCATCTTTATGTTGATCTCGCAACTCAAGGTGGACTGAAAGTTCACTCTTTTTCACTATGTTCCTCCTCCTGGAGCAATTGTAGAGTTAAGGCAGATTTTAAAAAAAATATATCAATCGCGTTTTTCACCCCTTCAATCTCATCATTGGCAGATCACAATTCCCACATGGAAGGTTCTCCTTATATCCACTCCATCCACGGTCAATCCTTATGTTGAATAGCTTGGATCTTCCTATACTCGGGGGCAGCCGAGGTTTCACCCAAGGTGAGCAAATTATAGCAATGGAACACACTCCTCATTGGAGAGTCGGTATCGTAATATGCTGGTATCCACGTTGGTTTTTTCTGGCAACACTGGAGACTGCAAGACGAGGAGGAGTAGTTAGGAACCACATATTGTACCCATATGGTAGATAAGAGACCCCAATATTGTAGATAGATGACCCCATATAGTAGTTAGGACCCTCAAATAGTAGAAAGGCCCCCATATTGTAGATGGGGGACCACATATTGCAGATAGGTGACCCAATATAGTAGATAGGTAACCCCCATATTATGGGTAGGTGACCCCTATATAGTAGCTTGACTCCCCATATGAAAAATAGATACATGTCCCTATGAGTGTCCATATGTAATAAATAGCTGCCTCCATGTAGTAGTTATCCTGTGGC
The DNA here is from genome assembly GCF_050947455.1 of Rhinoderma darwinii. Classification (NCBI taxonomy): domain Eukaryota; kingdom Metazoa; phylum Chordata; class Amphibia; order Anura; family Rhinodermatidae; genus Rhinoderma; species Rhinoderma darwinii. Next base: position 185,928,744 of record NC_134688.1, on the reverse strand, counting down.
TTACTAGAGTTAGTGGGGGTGGGGAGTCAATGGCTCTCTGCTCCGCCATAGAGAAGTAAGAGGTGCTCGCATGGGGACCTAGGGTTGGTGAGCCCCCTTTCCCTCCGGGCCCTCTTTCACTCTGGATGCAAACGCGTTCATACACACTGTGGACGCAATCATTATGCCCCTGGTAGTTACCTCTCACACATACAGACCACACAAAAGTGAATGTCACTCAACAAAATAATTATTCAAATATTCTAGAATAGGGGTAGGCAACCCTAGAGAGGTGGAAATCTATTGTAACGCCTGTGTCTTAAAGTCCACTTGGTACCGAGTTGTGACAGGACCATGAGGGAAATGATGTGTAAGTTATCAGGGTGCTGCTAGAGTCTTAAAGACACGATCCCTGGATGGATATTGCTTTCTACATTTAATTCAAGTATACAAAACATACAGGAGAATCCAGTATTGCTCAGACGCAGTCACAGGCAAATTACACAAAGATTACATTCAGGGACTCACAGATGACATCTTCTCTGATTGGAGTAATTCTCTTTCTTCATCTTCTCCATTCGGACCAGACCACCATGAATGCTTCTTCCAGCCTCCACTAGATGTCTGCAGAGTTTGCTGTCCAGTTCCCGCAAATGCAGTACGATAGAAATGATAGTGACATAAATATAATCACCCCAAAAATAATATTCACACACAATTATTATGTTAAATCACGCCTCTAACCCCCGCCCAACACCAACTCAATCACATCCAATCACTCTCAGCATGATAATGCACCTGTTGTTCAATGCAAGGAGGAGGAGGAGGAGGAACCACAACACGAACAGCTCCTCAATGATTATTAACCCCTTCAGGACACAGCCTGTTTTGGCCTCGTTGACACAGATGATCTTTTCAAATCTGACATGTGTCAATGTATGTGGTAATAACTTTGGAATGCTTTTACCTATCCAAGCGATTCTGAGATTGTTTTCTCGTGACATATTGTACTTTATGTTAGTGAAAAAATTTGGTCGATAAATTAAATATTTATTTGTGAAAAACTTAAATGTATGTACTTGTAAAACAGATAGTAATACCTCACAAAATAGTTACTAGTTAACATCCCCATATGTCTACTTTATGTTTGCATTGTTTTTTTCACGTACTTTTATTTTTCTAGGACGTTACAACGCTTAGAACTTTAGCAGCAATTTCTCATATTTTCAAGAAAGTTTCAAAAGGCTATTTTTTCTGGGATCAACTTTGAGGGCCTTATATATTAGAAAGTCCCCATACATCACCCCATTTTGAAAACTGCACCCCTCAAAGTATTCAAACCCGCATTCAGAAAGTATTTTAACCCTTTAGGCGTTTCACAGGAATTAATGCAAAGTAGAGGTGAAATTTACAAATTATTTTTTTTTTTGCTGAAATTCATATGTAATAAAAAAAATTCTGTAACACAGAAGATTTTACCAAAGAAAGGCAACTCAATATTTATTGCCCAGATTCTGCAGTATTTAGAAATATCCAACATGTGGCCCTTGTGTCCTAATGGACTGAAGCACCAGCCTAAGAAGCAAAGGAGAACCTAGTGGATTTTGGGCCCTCCTTTTTTTAGGAATATATTTTAGGCACCATGTCAGGACTGAAGAGGTCTTGTGGTGCCTAAACAGTCGAAACCCCCAAAAGTGACCCCATTTTGGAAACTACACCTCTCAAGGCCTTTTTACTAGGGGTATAGTTAGCATTTTGACCCCACAGTTTTTTTTTGCAGAATTTAGTGGAATTAGTCTGTGAAGATGAAAATCACCTTTTTTTCTGCAGAAACATAGAATGTTTTCATTTTTACAAAGAATAAAGGAGAAAAAGCACCCCAACATTTGTAAAGCAATTTCTACCGATTACGGCAATACCCCATATGTGGTAAAAAAAAAAACCTGATGTTTGGACTCACAACAGTGCTCAGAAGGGAAGGAGCGCCTTTTGGATTATGGAGCGCAGATTTTTCTGGATTGGTTTCCAGTACCATGTCGGGTTTGCAACGCCCTGGAGGGACCAAAACAGTGTAAACCCCCCAAAAGTGACCCCATTTTGGAAACTACACCCCTCAAGGAATTTTTCTAGGGGTATAGTGAGCATTTTCACACCACAGGTTTTTTGTAGAATTTAGTGGAATTAGGCCGTGAAAATGAATATCAAAATTTTTGTCCACTAAAATGTTGGATTTTTTAATTTTCACAAGGGATAAAAGAGAAAAAGCCACCCAACATTTGTAAAGCAATTTCTCCCGAGTACGGCAATACCCCACATGTGGACATAAATGTTTTTTTTATTAGAACTTAATTAACCTTTTCAGGACTGATCCTTTTTTGCTTTTTCATTTTCGTTTTTCACTCCCCGCCTTCCAAGAGCCATAACTTTTTTATTTTGAGTGGTGTGAGGGCTTACTTTTTGCGGGAAGAGTTGTAGTTTCTATCAACACCATTTAAAGTATCATAAAATGTACTGGGAAACTGAAATAATTTAATTTGCGGGCTGAAATTGGAAAAACCTGTGATGCCTCCATAGTTTTTGGTGTTTCGTTTTTACGTCTTTCACCGTGCGGTAAAAACTACAACTTTAGATTTATTCTGCGTCTCCATATGATTACGGTGATACCAAATTCATATAGGTTTTTTTTATATTTTACTACTTATACAAAGAAACGACTATTTGTTAAAAAAAATTTATTGCTTTGTATCATCGCATTCTGACAGCCAGAACTTTTTTATTATTTGGTCGATTGTGCGCTATGAGGGCTTATTTTTGGCGAGACAAGCTGTAGATTTTATTGGTACCATTTTATGGTACATACAACTTCTTGATCACTTTTTATTCATGTTTTTTAGAGCTAAGGTGACCAAAAAACAGCGAAATTGGTAGTTTAAATGCTTTATTTCTTACAGCGTTCACTGTGCGCAATAAATTACATTTTACTTTATTCTGCAGGTCGGTACTTTATTCTGCGGGTCAGTACGATTACGGCGATACCATATGTATATATTTTTTTATGTTTTTTCAGCGTTTGCACAATAAAATTACGTTTCTATAAAATTATTTCTTTTCTGAGACACCATATTCTGAGAGCCGTAACTTTTTTATTTTTTAGTCAAAAAAGCTGTGGCTGGTCTTGTTTTTTTGCGGGGACGGTTTGTAGTTTTTATTGGTACTATTTTGGGGTAAATGTGACTTTTTGATCACTTTTTATTGTATATCTTGTTAGGGGTGATGACCAAAAAATAGCGATGCTGACATAGTTTATTGTTTATTTTGTTTTGCGGCGTTCACCGTGCAGGAAAAATAACATTATAGTTTCATAGTTTGGGTCGTTACGAACGTGTTGATACCAAATATGTGTACTTTTTTTTAGCGGTTTCATTTTTTTCCTATAATAAATGACTTATTATAGGGAAAAAAACACTTATTTTGACACTTTTATAAAACATTTTTATTAACTTTTTTTTACTTTTTACACTTTATTTTTTTACCTGCAGCTCTGATCGCTGCTAGAATACATTTCACTACCTAGGTAGTGTAATGTATTCCAACTGTCAGTGTGACATCACAGTCATTTTGACGTTTTTGGAGCCGTTTTTCATTGTCAATATAGAAATCAGCTCCAAAAATTGTCGTAAGAAATGCAGTGAAAATCGCGAGTGGCTTAAAAAACGTCTGAAAATCAGGAGCCTTTTTCCCTTGAAAACAGCTCTGTATTTTCAGAAGTTTTTTTGCTAAGCGTGTGAACATACCCTAAGTCTACGAGGACCTGGTCCTCATAGGCTTCCGTACATGGCAAACCCGGAGGCCAGTGTCTGGCCTCCGGATGCCATCACAAGCATCAGCAACCCCCACAATTGCATGGGGGCTGCTGATGTGCAACATACTCCCTAAATGCGGCCATCACAATCGAGCACCGCATTTAACGGGTTAATTGCCTAAATCAGCGGTGATGAGCCGCTGATCGGCAACACTGGAGTGTCAGCTGTTGGGGACACGATGACCATATATTACCACCGCATAAAGACTGAATAATACCACCATACAGTTATCAAATAATACCACCTCATCATGACCACATATTACCACCAAATAGTGACTGAATAATACCACCATACTGTTACAAAAAAAATATTGCCACATCATAACCACATATTACCACCAAAATGTGACTGAATAATAACGCTGTACTGTTATTAAATAATACCGCCACACAATGACCACATATTATTACCCCATAATGGCTGAATAATACTGCCAAACTGTTACAAAATAATAATACCTCCACACTATGACCACATATTACCACCACATAATGGCTGAATAATACTGCCAAACTGTTACAAAATAATAATACCTCCACACTATGACCACATATTACCACCACATAATGGCTGAATAATATCACCAAATTGTTACTAAATAATTCCTCCACACCATGACCACATATTACAACCACAGAGTAAGTGAATACTACCATACTGTTACTGAATAAAACTGCCACACCATGACCACATATTACCACCACATAATAAGTGAATAATACCATCATACTGTTACTATATAAAACCGCCACACCATGACCACATATTACCACCACAGATTAAGTGAATAATACCACTATGCTTTTACTAAAGGGAGCACTAGTACTGTTTGGAACAGTAAAGAATTGGATTTACATAGTAAGTCAACTTTCTATGTACAGACTGTCTAGTGGTGCTGAAAACGGAATCTATGCTATCCTATACTTTTCCATGTGTTGCTTACCACCTACTCCTCAACCATATAGCTGTTGTTCATGCACCTATTAGCAAGCTGTTTGGAAGTAAATTTTCATGGTTTCGATTTCAAGAGCATTTAAGATGACAATATGACGTAGAAGGTACTTTTTACTGTATAAGTGCCAATGCTTAGTCTTATTATCACCAAATTGGTTTCTGTAGGAAATTACTGAGGTTTTAGGACCATTTAATTCTACATGCTTAGCCACAATGACAAGTTACTTTTAATGTCCTAGCTAATACTGCTATTGAAAGACTGCTCCCATATATAATAATGTTATCACTCTATTATGTTATTAGACTTCTGCCATTCATTAACCCCTAGGCGTACCACGACGCAACTGTACGTCCCAGCGGCCAGTGATTACATCATTTCTGCAGATAAAGTATAAAAAACCGTTCCGGGACTTGTAATTTGTCCCGAAACGGTTACTATAGACACCCCCCCTACCCGATGCCCCATGTCACCGGCAATGGGACCAATAGCAGTGGCCATTGCCGGCGATTGCATTGATAGGTGGGTCTGAACAGACCCACCTATCATAGCTCATTCTAAGCCGGGGGCGGGTAAAACCCCCTCCCCTGACAGCTAACACTCCCCAGTCACCGGCATTGGACCCGTAAAAGCGGTCCAATGCTGCCGATCGATGTAATCGGCGGATCTGACAGATCCACCGATTACATCGCTTCTGCAAATAAAGTGTTGAAAACTGTTTCTGGACTTGAAATTAGTCTGGAAACAGTTACTATGGGACCCCCCTGTCTTATGCCCCATGTGACCGGCAATGGACCAATAGCAGTGGTGATTGGGGAGTCTGTTCAGACCCACCAATCACAGTGCGTTTTTCACCCAGGACGGGTGAAAAATACCGGACACAGGCTCTGATCTCTTAGTAGGTGAAGAGAAGTTGGAGAGATAAGAGCCTGTGTCATGTTGTGTGCCCCACACAAAGTGAAAAAAAGAATCAACTCCTAATTTCCCTCTCCCCTGTTCCTAGTGTGTGACCCCCACACACCTCCCAGTGTATAAAGGAGATTTCCAATTTGTTAGCGTCAATCTGTAGCGTTATAGCGTTAGTTGTCAGTTGGTGTCAATCTGTAGCATCAGTTGGTGTCAATCCGTAGCGTCAGTTAGCGTCAATCCATAGCGTCAGTTAGCATCAATCCGTAGCGTCAGTTAGCGTCAATCCGTAGCGTCAGTTAGCGTCAATCCGTAGTGTCAGTTAGCGTCAATCCGTATCGTTAGTTAGCGTCAATCCATAGCGTCAGTTAGCGTCAATCCGTAGCGTCAGTTAGCATCAATCCGTAGCGTCAGTTCGCGTCACTTGTCAGTTAGTGTCAATCCGTCACTTGTCAGTTAGTGTCAATCCGTCACTGTCAGTCTCGTCACTTGTCCGTTAGTCAGCGTTCGTGTCAGTTAGTAAGTGGTACTAAGTGTTATAAAAAAATTATTAGTGTTGTGTTTTCTGTGAAATTTAAAAAAATAAATAAAAATAAATCTTTGTTATACAACGTAACGTTGTTAAAGCTACGTGTGTGTGTAAACTACATATATATACACACACAAATGGCTGTGAAGCGTTACACCGCTGAAGAGGCGTATGCCATGATCGCATCCGCTATGGACTCAGCGAGTGGTGAGGAACCAGAGTTCTTTCTCTCGTCCTCCTCCTCTAGTAACAGCAAGGAACCTCCTCGTAGTCGCAGGAGGGTTAGTGCCCAGGTTCTGCCTGACCCTGAAACTGCCGTTCTGCCTGACCCCGGTACTGCCAGCAGTGATTGGTCACCCCCAACAAATTACACCCCCCAAATCCCAGAATTTACTGCTGCGGCAGGAATTCATGTGCAGACGGAAGGACTGCCTGTAATTGGATATTTCAAATTGTTCTTTACCGGCAATTTGATACAGCTTATGGTGGACCAAACCAACATCTACGCCCACCAATTTATAGCCGAACACCCAAACTCATTTTATGCCCAGCCCAATCGTTGGCAACCAACTAATTGTGCAGAAATGCAAATATATTGGAGTTAGTCCTCAACCTGGGTCTCACTAAAAAGCCCAAAGTGAAATCCTACTGGTCCACGGACATTCTTTATCATTGTCCATTGTAGCGCAATACAATGACCAGACCCCGCTTTGGGGCAATCCAAAAATTTCTGCACTTTAGTGACAACTCCCTATGCCCCCCCCAGGAATGACCCTAATTCCGACAGACTTTTTAAAATTAGGCCCCTCAAACTTTTTTCCCCAAAAGTTTCCTGAAATCTACACCCCCGACAGAGATTTCAGTTGATGAATCCCTGGTGCACTTCAAGGGTAGGCAGAAGTTTCACCAATATTTGCCCAATAAGCACGCCAGGTACGGGATCAAGGTCTACAAGCTGTGCGAGTCTGAGAACGGATACACACACGCTTTCCGGATCTATGAGGGGAAGGACAGAACAATACAGCCCCCAAATTGTCCCCGCGTACTGTCCACAACAGGGAAGTTAGTGTGGGACCTCCTACACCCACTGTTAGATCAGGGGTACAACTTGTACTTGGACATCTGGTACACAAGTGTACCCCTGTTCAAATGTCTAAAAGACAAAAAAACAGTGACATGTGGTACGGTCCGAAAAAACCAGCGGCACCTTCCCAAGACCCTCATTGGCAAATCCCTGCAAATTGGAGAAAGCAGGGCATTGCTGCAGGATGGGGTCCTGTGTTTGCAATACCGGGATAAAAAAGATGTATGCATGCTGACATCTATGCATGATGCCAGCTGCACCCGTCCCCACATGTGGATTCACAATGTCCACAATGAAGCCTGTGTGCATTCAGGCATATAATAAATTCATGGGGGGGGGGGGGGGGGTTTGACCTGAATGACCAGGTGTTAAAACCATGCGGAAAAGCAATATTTGGTACAAAAAATTGTCAGTGTACCTTGTACAGATGGCACTGTACAATTCATTTTTCATTTTACGTAAAGCTGGCCACCCGGGTACCTACTTGGAGTAGCAAGAAAAAATTATTAAATTTCTATTGCTTGGAGGCGAGGTGGGGGAAACATCTGCTGCTTCAAGTAGTTCTTGCCGTATCGTTCCTGGGCAGTGAATTGCCTGCAACACCCAAAAAACGGCGGGTACAAAAATGGTGCTGTGTCTGTGCAAAAAAGGGTATCCGTAAGGATACCATATATCAGTGCGACACCTGTCCATCAAAACCCGGACTCTGCATGAAGAACTGCTTCCACATCTTCCACACCTACCCTGGATTAAAAAAAATTAGACTTTTGAAACCCCAACACCTCCCTTTATCATTCTGGTCTTTTACCCATTTTTAAAATTGGACACTCTAAAAAAAAAATGTGTAACAAAACTAAAAACCCTCATTATACCCCTAGATGAATACCTAATACTATAACATATGTGTATGATCTGCACAATTTTTTAGGCCTATGCTTGTGGCTAAAAATCATCCAAGTAAAAATAAGGCCTCAAAGTCCTTGTGGTGCTTCTTCACTTCCTGGGACTGCTATGTGTCCAGACAACATATTTAGACCACTTTGGGGGTATTTCTAAAGTCAGAAGAAATACCCCAATAAATATTGAGGCACTTTACTTCACTTATATGCGGTGTCTGAAAAATCTACCCAAAAAAATGTTGCATTTGTAAAAAATATAACATTTTATTTTGCAAGCCAGAAAAACTATGGGGGTCCTAAAAGTGATCACACCCCTACATAAATTCTTTGAGGGGTGCAGTTTCCAAAATGGGGTCACTTCACTGTACTGGAGCTCTGCAAATGCAACATGGCACCTGAAGACCATTCCAGCAAAATCTGTGCTACAAATTGCGCTCCTTCGTTTCTGAGCCCTGCCGTGGGTCCAAACAGCAGTTTATAATCACATATGGGGCATTGCCGTAATCGGAAGAAATTGCTTTACAAATGTAGGGGTGCTTTTTCTCCGTCATTCCTTGTAAAAATTTTAAAATTCTAAGTTTTTTCAGAAAAAAAGTAGATTTTCATCTTTGCAGTCTATTTCCACTAAATTCTGCAAAAAAAACTGTGGGGTCAAAATGCTAACTATACCACTAGAAAAATTCCTTGACGGTTGTAGTTTCCAAAATGGGGTCACTTTTTGGGGGTTTCCACTGTTTTCATCCCTCAAGGGCGTTACAAAAACGACATGGCACCGACAAACATTCCAGCAAAATCTGTGCCCAAAAATCCAAATATTGCTCCTTCGATTCTTAGCCCTGCTGTGGGTCTAAACAGCGGTTTATTACCACATATTGGGTATTGCCGTAATCGGGAGAAATTGCTTTAGAAATGTTGGGGTGTTTTTTCTCTGTCATTCCTTGTAAAAATTAAAAATTCTATGTTTTGTTTAAAAAAAAACAACTAGATTTTCATCTTCACAGTCTTTTTCCACTAATTTCTGCAAAAAAACTGTGGGGTCAAAATGCTAACTATACCACTAGAAAAATTCCTTGAGGGGTGTAGTTTCAAAAATGGGGTCACTTTTTTGGGGTTTCCACTGCGTTGGCACCACAAGATCTCTTCAAACCTGACATGGTGCCTAAAATATAATTTAAAAACAAGGAGGCCCCAAAATCCACTAGGTTCTCATTTGCTTCTGAGGCCTGTGCTACAGTCTATTAGCACACTAGGGCCACATGTGGGATATTTCTAAAAACAGCAGAATCTGGGCAATAAATATTGGGATGCGTTTCTATGGTAAAACCTTCTGTTTTACAGGAAAAAAAATTACAAATGAATTTCAGCCAAAAAAAATGAAATTCTAAAATTTCACCTCTACATTGATTTAATTCCTGTGAAACGCCTAAAGGGTTAAGATATTTTGAGAATGCTGTTTTGAACACTTTGAGGGGTGCAGTTTTTTTAAAATGGGGTGATTTATGGTGACTTTCTAATATATAATGCCCTCAAAGTCACTTCAGAACTGAACTGGTCCCTGAAAAAATAGCCTTTTGTAATTTTCTTGAAAATGTGAGAAATTGCTGCTAAAGTTCTAATCGTTGTAACGTCCTAAAAAATTAAAAGTATGTTCAAAAAATGATGCAAACATAAAGTAGACATATGACAAATGTTAACTAGTAACTATTTTGTGTGATATTACTGTCTGTTTTACAAGCAGATACACTTACATTTTAAAAAATGCTATTTTTTGCAAATTTTCTCTAAATTTTGTTGTTTTTCACAAATAAATATTAAATTTGTCGACCAAATTTTTTCACTAACATAAAGTACAATATGTCACGAGAAAACAATCTCAGAATCGCTTGGATAGGTAAAAGCATTCTGGAGTTATTACCACATAAAATAACATGTCATATTTGAAAAAATGGGCTGTGCCACAGGGCCAAAACAGGCTGCGTCCTAAAGGGGTTAAAGAAGAAATAAAAATAAGAGAGAAGTGCTGATTTAAAAATGTATTCTGCAGCATCACGTTGCACTAAATATAACCTTGGATGGGAAGGAAGAATGTGACAGACAATAACTTTGCAGCTAGGCGTCCTGCAGTTTGAAACATTACCAAAATACAGATTAGCAATTAATTTTTTGTTGAAATGACATCTTTCTTACATTCACAGTGGCGTCTGATATGAGGGAATTAGAGAGGCACTTTCTACCTGCAGGAGCACATGTGCAGAAAACTAGCAGTGATAGCTCTTTGTGGTTTTCAGCACATTGCTTGGGAACACAGATGTATTTGCATTGTAAAGAAGCACCACAGGGGAGCACAGATGTTAGAAGGACCCAGAGAGTCAATTTTTTTCTCACACTTGAACACCAACCCGTCTTTCACAAACCGTAAAACTCAGATTGAGATTCCAGGCTGTATACCAAATAACACACATTTCAGCACACCCCCATCCGTATAGGACACAGATATGACAGTATTTCTAGCCATAATTCATTCTGCGACTGGTTCGGCTTAAACAAGAGAGCCAAAATAATAAAGTGTTAAGTTATAAGACAAAGGCATCCTGGAGCACCGCTCTTTCCTTGTCATTAGATCCAGCGTCTTTCTCTTTGCTGGGATCACCTCACAGATGGAGGATTGTTTATGTATACATCATGCTACTATCTTTGCTTTCTCTACATTTGAAGTGGATTCTGCATTTTTTGTGTCTCTTTTGTGTTTTCTAGAGCCATATAGGATGACTGCTTGTCCCTGTAACAGAGTTGTAGCTAGGCTTTTCTTCACCCGGGGCAAAAAATACAGTTGGCTACCCTAGCCCTGTAGCTAAATACTCTGCAAGGCAAAGTGGCTAATTGATGCTTCTATTAGAAGCCAACGCTGGGGACACATGCTTTGCCAGACCCCTTAGATACATCTCTGCCCTGTAATCAGGGGCGTAACCCCCCCCTAAAAAGAATGCCTCCCAATCCCCACAACCCCCACCCTCCCGACAATGAACATTTATCAGTTCTGTGTGCAATGTAAAAATACAGCTAGGTCGCCAGTGTACTCTTATTAACCTTTAGTTACAGGGTTACGAAAATTGTAACAAACAGTACAGCACTGATATTTTTTTTTATCACTTAGTTATGTTATTTCATAGTTATAATAGTAAATAAAATAAAAACTAAGCTGAAACTCAAAGCATCAGGACAGAAAGGACTTGTTTTTATCTGTTCTTGATAACTTTTAAAGTGAAAACAGGAGGGGTGAGTATAGCCTCTTTTATTATGCTACAGCTATTCCCACAGGGCCTCCACCCTCACTATTTTATGAGATCCCATTAATATAGATTAATGGTAGATCTACATTAATGGGATATCATAAAATAGGAGGGGGCCTGGGGGTAGATCATCTACCACTTCTCCCCTGTAGAGTGTGACACCCCTCTGTATAGTGCCACACACAGTCCCCCTGTAGATACTACCACATATCCCCCACCCATATAGTGCCACACCCAGCCCCTGTAGATAGCGCCACACACAGCCCCCTGTAGATAATGCCACACAAAGCACCCTTGTTGATAATGCCACACTGCCCACCTTGTAGATAGTGCTACACAGACCCCCTTGTAGATAGTGCCATGCAGCCGTCCCTTGTAGATTGTGACACATACAAACAAATGTAAAAAATGTTTACTCACCTAGCCCCGTTCCTGCAACAAACAAAACTGCTCCACAGCATCCTCAGTCATGTTAGGCTTGCAGCCTATGAGACATCGAGACGGGACCCCTGTGTTGGCCGGGGTGATCCAGTGATGTCATCTCGCCTGCCTGCGCAGGGATCCTGTCCCAGTGTCTTATAAACTACAGGCCTAACGTGGCCTGTAGCCTAGTGGATTACGGAGCAGGGAGCTACTCCGCCATAGTATTCAATTGTATCTGTGTCCTGAAGATGCAGATACAATTGAATGTGGCAGTCGACCGCCCGCATATGAGGGAATGAGATGAGGTTAGGTTTCTGTAAAGGGAAAGTGTCCTCTAAGAGACACAGCCCTGGTCATGAGCAACGGCTTCACAACAAAGCAGGACAATTAGTTATTATCCTGCTTTGCTTGGAAGTGATGGAGACAGGAGATACTGCTTTGATCTCCTGTCTCCATTTTAAACTTCCCTTGCGCACAGTCACTTTTGCCGCACGCGGCATCGCTCTTGCGCTCGCGCACTCATGGGTCGGACGGTGTATGTCATATCACTGCGCCGACCCATGTTTGCCGAGAGCAAGCGCCACTCGCCCAGCTACAAGCGTACCGGCAGGGTTTAAATAGCCCTGCGTCTGTGTGCTCAGTAGCTGGGACCTGACCTCACCACTCAACCAATGTCCGGCTCACCTTAGTTGAGTCCGGCCTCCCATATCACCAACGGATCTGGGCAACGCTCGAGCGGAGTCCTGCCTCCCACACCACCAACAGAGCTCACCTCTCCAGTGGGACCTAATTCTCCACCAACGACCTGCTCCTGTCTCCTGCTCCGGCTCCTGATTCCTGTCTCCGGCTCCTCACCACAACGACACGCTAAGTATCAAGTGTAGCCACAGCTACACTTTAACCCTCTTTCTCTCCCTGTCATTCCCTGAGTACATCTCCAGTTAACCCTTGCTGCCCTTGTTAACCCTGAGTCCCTAGTTAACCCTTGCTGACCTGCACACCCCCATATCACATCCCCTGGTAACCCTTTCTGACCTACCTACACATCCTGGTTTACCCTTTCCCACCTGCCTGCACGTTCCCATTGTTAGCCCTTTACCTTATTATCCCCTGGTAAACTTTTATCCACCACATCCCTTGTTAACCCTTATTGTACAGGGACAGTTATATTTAGGAGGGAGCGGGACAGAAAAAGTTAACGTGTGTGTATTGTAATGTAATTTATATGTATGTTTAGCTAAATGGGTGGGGGTATGGATTAGGATTAAAATACCTTGTTATACTGTACCCCGTGTAGTGTTAGTGTATTCAATACATATTAAGTTATTATGTGTATTGGGATACACTGATACTATACTGTGATTATTTACTGTGTTTGGTGTATTTTATCTAGGTGTGATTATTTTGTATTAATAAATATTAACTTTATTTCCACTATGCAATTGTATTCCCTTACTTAGTAGCAAAGCAAGTAGACTAACGTTAATACAGGAAAAAGGTAGGGGAACTAGGCATAACCGTAGTGACTGATTATAAAGGAGTTAGTAATAGTGGGCGACACTAGCCACTTCCTTTTACAGTTTCTACTGGCCTTGGGACCTCATGTATGTTGTCTTATTTAAAGGGGTTGTCTAGGATTAAGAATAGGATCTGCTTTTTTTTTTCCTGAAGCAGTGCCACTCACGACCAAAGGATGTGTCTGGTATTGCAGCACAGCCCCACACACCTGAAAACCAGACACAGCCCATTGCCAAGAGTCATATGGTTTCTCAATAAAAGCTGCAAATTTTTTTTTCTTATCCTGGACTACCCCGTTATTTCTTCTTTATTCTTTGAAAAAGAGTATCCATTATGTTGCAAATATAGAAGAGACATTTATAACTCAAAACACAGTATATGGCAGCCATAATTTCGATATTAATTTCAAACCAAAGTAGAATACAAAGCATATAATGCCTTGTGCCCCCGATCTTATGAGCTGTTACATTAAGGTTCGTAAGGTCCATTTTTTGGGGTTGAATCAGGTGAGAGTAAAAGAGATCTTAATCAGTAGTTACACAAGAGTTCAGGTTCTATACAGACAATTTTCCTAGGGTGGTATAGCCGCTGGAAATCAATGCCTTTTGAAAGGCTTTCTTGAAATATTGATATGAAACTGCCTCTGCATTTTATATTCCTTCATTGCCCTATATTGAATTCTGTTTGTTGTGTAAAGTAAAATGAAATGCGTTATTGAATTTTTAATTGAAGCACACAATCTAGAAATAAAATGGCTGAGCAGATAATAACGGGATCGATTATAAGATTATTATTATTCTCAGAACATATAAAGAAGAAACACATTTTTGATTAGCTTCAGACATACATGGCATGGCCACATACATGCAAGTGATAGAGGGATTTTTAAAGTAGTAATTTTTTATTTTTTTTGTTCATGTGGAGTTTACAGATATTTTACAAACAATTTACTACTTCATCCAAACGATACAGTTTAGATAGAGCCATGAAAACCCAATGTTAATGTTACTGGTAAGAGTTGAATTTATTAATTCGGAGGGTTGAAACCTGCAGTTGTAGGTGGTAGTCATGAAGGACGCATCTCACTGTATAAGAGGTAGTTTACTCTTAAAGGGAATGTGTTGCCAGCAAAACATGTTTTTTTTTTTTTAGTTAAACAATTAGTGTGTAGGGGATTAAACATTGTTCTAATTTTTTTATTTTTTTTCACGAGTCAGAAAATATTATAAATTGGATTCAATTGGATTCTAATTTATAATATTTTCCATTGCTGGTTACTAGATGGAGCCATTCCCAAAATTGCAGCATTGCATGTGGTAAAGCAACCACATTGCTTTATGCTGCAAAATTGGGTAAAAATCCCTCGCTCTAGTGAGCTCTCAGAATCCCCCCTCCTTTATCCTGGCTAGTGCCGGGAGAAACGAGGGGTTTGAACGGTCTAACCTCCTACACTGTGTGTCGCCATTTTTTGAGCTAACACACAGTGTAGTAGGTTTACATATAGTAGTAAACACACACTGAAACACAAACATACATAGAAATCCCTTACCTGCTCCAGTCGCCGCCGCTCCCTCCGGTCCATCCGCTCCGTCTGCTGCCGCTGCTCCATGTGCACAAGTCCGGAAGCCGCGACCGGAAGTAGTAATATTACTGTCCGGCCGCGACTTCCAGTCCACAGGAAAATGGCGCCGGACGGCGCGCATTTCAAATTGAACTGTGTGGGAGCATGCGCCGTTCCCACACAGCGGCGTACATGATAGTGGATGGAACGGGCCCCGTTCGCAGTCCCTATGGGACTGGAGCTGCTGTATTCCATGTCTGTATGTGTCGTTAATCGACACATACAGAAATGGAAAAAAAAATGGCAGCCCCCATAGGGAAGAAAAAGTGTAAAAATAAAAAAAAGTAACACACAAACACACAAATTAATCCAAACGTTTTTAATAAAGCACTAACATCTTTAACATATTAAAAAAAAATTTGTGGTGACACTGTTCCTTTAAGTAGAAAACAGGCAGACGCCTCTTAGGACAGTATGTAGTACGGAAGAGATTATTTATGGTCTACAAACATATAACACGTTTCGAGGTCAAAACCTCTTTATCAGCTAAAATTGAGATGTGTATAAAAACTGCATGGAAATGCATACACTTACACAGAAAACCATTAGCCACATGAAATTACTGTGTCTTATAAACTATCTAACAATGTCAACACGTTTCCGTTAGACAGATACTGCATTGGCTGGATTAGTGGGACACCGCATTTCAAGGGGTTCAATGCCACTATTGAGTTGTATTATAAATGACAATAACATTTTTGTAAGAAAACTGCGATACCATTAGCAAAAAAATTACAAATTGAAACTCTTGTATTTTTGTGTAATATGCGATATAGATAATTTTGCCTCTTTAAAGTGATAATTCAGTAGAAGGTGGAGTAAACTCTAAGGATGTAGATGCAATTCTGAATGTAGATTACATCTAACCAAACCAGAGTAATCTGAAGCTACAGCTTTTTACAAAAGCCAAATACACTACGGTTTAGAAGTGAAATAATAAAGAAACAATTTCCATTGTTCCCCATATTGAAATGTAATAACCAAAGTCACAATAAGTATTATCAGGTGTGAGACAGCTACTGCTTTACATATATATGCAGAACTATACCAGGCTTGTACAGAGTGGAGGGGGCTGATGAAAACAGTTAATAAAGCTCATTGCTAACATGCAATAAATGTAGTGGAACTTGTCGCTACTCAGAATTTATTCCTGCATGAAATATAGCTACGATTAGACTTATACTTTTGTATGCTATTTTGAAAACATCATTGCTCTTGTAGTTTAAGGGTATGTTCACACAGAGTTTTTTGGTGCTGTTTTTGGCGTGGAAACCGCACAAAAAAAGTACGAAAACGCCTCCCATTGATTTTAATGGGAGGTGGAGGCGTTTCTGCGAGCAGAAAAAAACGCTCGCGGGTAAAAAGAGAGCCATGCTTTTTCTTCAGACATTTCCATCCCTGACCCCCACTGACAACAATGGGAGGCAGAGAAAGTGTTTTTGCTGTGTTTTTTGACTGCGGCGCTCAATAGACGTGGCCAAAAGGCAGGTCAAAATCTGATTTTGAGGCAGATATTTCCGCCTGCAACAAACTAACTGATATTTTTACACTCTGTGTAGCAAGTTTAAAAACACAAATGAAACATTTACCGTGAGTGTCATTTATTAAGAGTATTTAGAATCATTTTTAATACTGTAAGGGTATGTTCACAAGGCTTCTTTTCAGCCATTTTTCGGGCAGTAAACTCCCCCCGAAAAATGGCTGAAAATACAGGGCCTGAACGCATTCAAACATCTGCCCATTGATTTCAATGGGAAAAACGGCGTTCCGTTCTCACGGGGCGTTTTTAACACAGACGTTTTTAAAAAAAGGTGTGTAAAAAAAAAAGGCCCCGTAAAAAAGAAGGGCATTTCTTGTGTCACTTCTTGAGCTGTTTTTGGAGCCATTTTTCATTGGGTCAATAGAAAAACAGCCCCAAAAACAGCCGTAGAAAAACGCATCAAAAAACGCTTGATGCTTAAAAAAAAGGCTGAAAATCAGAGGCTCCGTATTTTACAGCCGTTTTTTGTTAAACGTATGAACAAACCTTAATAGGCTTGAGCCTGTGGAAAAACCTTGCACCTGTATTTTGTATATGTGCAAAACTCCCTAGAGTAGGAAAGGTGTAGAGATCTTGTAAACAAATCTGACAAATGAGTTAAATATCTGTAAAACGTATCTGCTAAATAGAAAGCTATTACGATGATAAATGCACTTTTCTGATAGCACATGACATAATTTGTCCTGAGAGATCAATGCATTTCCTAGTGGTCTAGAATACTAATCGCAGACAATAAGGTCTTTTCCAATCCAAGTCACAAGGAGAGGATAATAAAGACTGGCTAATATGTGTCCCTATGAGCTAAACTGATAATATGCAACTAACGTAATAATTTAAATTAAAATTAACAATAACAACAAGGAACGGTATATTATATTTTATATAACCAACTGAATAAATACAGCATAACCGTGGTATAATGATAAAATTCCTGCACGCTTCTTAGAGATCCAAAGTCCCAAATTTCAAACCACAAGTAGGAGAAAGAGGCAGCATTCTGCATAAGCCATCTATTTATGTAGCCATTGCAAAGTTTGGGGTCGACGAAAGAGCATTTTTCAAGATACATGTACATGTTTATACCATTTAGCAAGAACATTAAAACCACATCTTGTGCCGCTATAACAGATCTGACTTGTCGAGGCGTGGACTTCGCAAAACCTCTGAAGATGTCCTGTGGTATCTGTCACCAAGATGATCTTTTAAGTCCTGTAGGTTGTAAGGTGGTGCTTGGACTTGTTGTTCCAGCATATCCTACAGATGCTCGATCAGATTGAAATCTGGAAATTTGGAGGCCATCAACACCTTGAACTATTTATCATGTTCCTTAAACCATTCATGACCACTTTTTGAAGTGTGGTAGCTTCCAGTAGGGAATACCATTGCCATGAAGGGAAGTACTTGGTGAATACCAATGTTTAAGGTTATACGTATCAAAGTACATCCACATAAATGCCAGGACCCAAGGTTTTTCAGCAGAACATTGTCCAGAGCTTCACACGGTCTATGTCGGCTTGCCTTTTCCCATAGTGCATCCTGGTGTCACCTCTTCCCCAGCTAAGCGAGGAACACGCACCCAGCAATATGGCAGGAGCAGAACAGAGCCCAAACGGCATAATGAGATATTAAGGGTATGTGCACACACTAGCTGGCTTTTACGTCTGAAATTACAGACTGTTTTCAGGAGAAAACAGCTGCGTCGTTTCAGACGTAAAAGCTTTGACGGCCGAACATTTGAGCTGTTCTTCATTGAATTCAATGAAGAACGGCTCAAATTACGTTTCAAAGAAGTGTCCTGCACAGGTCGTCGGCACAGTACATCGGCAAACCCATTCAAATGAATGGGCAGATGTTTGCCGACGTATTTGAGCCGCATTTTAAGGTGTAATTCGAAGCATAATACGCCTCGTTTACGCCTGAAAATAGGTAGTGTGAACCCAGCCTTATAGTGACCATCACGAGTATTAAATGCCGTCTTCCACTCGTCTTCACAGATGCGGATCACGTTGCATGCTCCGCGCAGATCCAGTTAGGATGTGTCCAAGTATCCTGTCGAAGAGTTCAGTGTTTAACGGTAGCGGGTGTTTGTTTTTTACTGTGATCTTATTAAGACCACGTTAAGCTATACACGGGTAAAGAGATCTATCCTTTTTTTGGAAAAACCCGGGTCTTGCCGGCAAAGAGGATTTCCTGATGAATCCCCTTTCTAGGTTCTAGAACCCAGCCATCCACATGATGTAAATAAAGGAAAGCATGATTCATTAGACTAGGCCACCTTCTTCCATTGCTCCATGGTCCAGTACTGATGCTGACATGCCCAATGTTGGTGCTTTTGGCAGTAGACATGGGTCAGCATGGGAAGAACAAGCTGTGATGCACTGTGAGGTCTGACACCTTTGTATCATAGCCAGCATTAATGTTTTCAGCAATTTGTATTACAGTAGCTCTTCTGTGGGATAGGACCAGACGGCTAGGCTTTGCTCCCCACACACAACAATAAGGTCTTGGGCGCCCTTGACCCTGTCACCAGTTCAGTGGTTGTCCTTTCTTGTATTATTTTTGGTAGGTACTGACCACTGCATATCGGAAACACCCCAGAAGACCTGCTGTTTTAGAGCTGCTCTGACTTCGTTGTCTAGCCATGAATGTGACCCTTGTCAAAGTGGCTAAGATTCTTACACTTGCCAAGGATACCATTTTTTCTGCATTCATCACATCAACTTCAAGAACTGAATGTTCACTTGCAATCAAATATAACCCACACTTTGTCAGGTGCCATTGTAACATGGTAATCAACCTAATTAACTTCACCTTTCAGTGGTTTTCATGTTATGGCTGAACGGTGTATGCATATACACTACCGTTCAAATGTTTGGGGTCACCCAGACAATTTTGTGTTTTCCATGAAAACTCACACTTATATTTATCAAATGAGTTGCAAAATGACTAGAAAATATAGTCAAGACATTGGCAAGGTTAGAAATAATTATTTTTATTTGAAATAATAATTTTCTCCTTCAAACTTTGCTTTCGTCAAAGAATGCTCCATTTGCAGCAATTACAGCATTGCAGACCTTTGGCATTCTAGCTGTTCATTTGCTGAGGTAATCGGGAGAAATTTCACCCCATGCTTCCAGAAGCCCCTCCCACAAGTTGGATTGGCTTGATGGGCACTTCTTGCGTACCATACGGTCAAGCTGCTCCCACAACAGCTCTATGGGGTTGAGATCTGGTGACTGCGCTGGCCACTCCATTACAGATAGAATACCAGCTGCCTGCTTCTTCCCTAAATAGTTCTTGCATAATTTGGAGGTGTGCTTTGGGTCATTGTCCTGTTGTAGGATGAAATTGGCTCCAATCAAGCGCTGTCCACAGGGTATGGCATGGCGTTGCAAAATGGAGTGATAGCCTTCCTTATTCAAAATCCCTTTTACCTTGTACAAATCTCCCTCTTTACCAGCACCAAAGCAACCCCCGACCATCACATTACCTCCACCATGCTTGACAGATGGCGTCAGGCACTCTTCCAGCATCTTTTCAGTTGTTCTGCATCTCACAAATGTTCTTCTGTGTGATCCAAACACCTCAAACTTCGATTTGTCTGTCCATAACACTTTTTTCCAATCTTCCTCTGTCCAATGTCTGTGTGCTTTTGCCCATATTAATCTTTTCCTTTTATTAGCCAGTCTCAGATATGGCTTTTTCTTTGCCACTCTGCCCTGAAGGCCAGCATCCCAGAGTCGC
Organism: Rhinoderma darwinii; assembly: GCF_050947455.1. Taxonomy (NCBI): domain Eukaryota; kingdom Metazoa; phylum Chordata; class Amphibia; order Anura; family Rhinodermatidae; genus Rhinoderma; species Rhinoderma darwinii. Next base: position 185,908,393 of record NC_134688.1, on the reverse strand, counting down.
CTCTTCACTGTAGACATTGACACTGGCGTTTTGCGGGTACTATTTAATGAAGCTGCCAGTTGAGGACCTGTGAGGAGTCTATTTCTCAAACTAGAGACTCTAATGTACTTGTCTTGTTGCTCAGTTGTGCAGCGGGGCCTCCCACTTCTCTTTCTACTCTGGTTAATGCCTGTTTATGCTGTCTTCTGAAGGGAGTAGTACACACCATTTTAGGAAATCTTCAGTTTCTTGGCAATTTTTCGCATGGAATAGCCTTCTTTTCTAAGAACAAGAATAGACTGTCGAGTTTCACATGAAAGCTCTCTTTTTCTAGCCATTTTGAGAGTTTAATCGAACCCACAAATGTAATGCTCCAGATTCTCAACAAGCTCAAAGGAAGGTCAGTTTTATAGCTCCTCTAAACTGCAAAACTGTTTACAGCGGTGCTAACATAATTGCACAAGGGTTTTCAAGTGTTATCTAATCATCCATTAGCCTTCTAACACAGTTAGCAAACACAGTTAGCAAACACAATGTACCATTAGAACACTGGAGTGATGGTTGCTGGACCTCTATACACCTATGTAGATATTGCATTAAAAACTAGACGTTTGCAGCTAGAATAGTCATTTAGCACATTAACAATGTATAGAGTGTCTTTCTGATTCATTTAATGTTATCTTCATTGAAAAAAACTGTGCTTTTCTTGCAAAAATAAGGAAATTTCTAAGAGACCCTAAATTTTTTGAACGATAGTATATATATATATATATATATATATATATATATATATATATATATATATATATATATATATATAAAGCTACCGGTCAAAAGTTTTAGAACACCTACATTTTTCCAGTTATTTTTTTGCACTAACACACTTCTAGTAGAGAAAATAACTTGAAATGGTTCAAAGGTAAGTTAAAAACATAAAAATAATAAGAACTTTTAACCTCAAATGCAACAACTGAATTTCTGATTGTAACCAAAGGGCTTTTTTCAGGAAAGACATCAAGGACAGCTGCTCTGCAGCACAGAAAGCAAATTATGATTTGAAATTGGATGCAAAGTATTCCTACAGGTGTCTCAACCGTCTGTTTCTATATAACTGTAATACCCATGGCCGCGGGCCGTCAGGTTTACTCACCTCCTGACGGCCGCAGCCATGGATCAGTGAGCGCTGGCCTGCATCTCCTTCTCAGAAGACGCCAGTGCTCACTTACGCTTCACTCGGCCGTGTCCCGTACGGTGCGCACGCACGCTCGTGCCCACTCTTAAAGGGCCAGCGCGCGCACCTGAATTAAAGACCAAATTAGCCCATGAGCACCCTGGACTATAAGAAGGGCCCTGCACCTTCCTGAATTGCCTGAGCGTTGCTGTCATTACCTATGTTTGTCTCTGCAAATGGTCCCTTCAGTGTCTTCCTAGTCCCAGTGTTCCCGTTCCTGCTACCTGTAACCTGTATCCCGTGCTATCCTGGTCCAAGTGCCGTATAGAGTTGGAGTCGTGCTGCGCTGAGTACTACGCCTGTCCTGTTACACCATGCCTGGTGTCTACCTGCTGCCAAAGTCCCATCCGAGCCTGTCTTGCTACTGTATGAAGCTACCACAGGTACACCTATTCGAACTATAGACTTTGACCTGTATGCTGTTGGCCAGCTGCCATAACGTTAAGGTGGTACCGCCCAGTGGGTCCACGCACTCAACGTGACAATAACCAGTGTTGGAACAGACTGCATTACAACACCCTGTAGAGAAGGATTTGTACAGTTTTGCTCTTCAGGAGAGAGCACATTGATATCAATGGCAAGAAAAAGGCAATTAACAAAAGAAGACAGACAGACAACGATAACCCTTAGAAGTGTAAGTCTGTCCTACAGAGAAATTGCCAAGAAAGCCAAGGTGGCAGTCAGTACAGCTTCCTATACCATCAAAAGGCACTTGGTAACTGGTGGAAACTCTGTCAAGAAGAAATCTTTCAGACCAAAGGCCACTACAAAATCAGGACACACATTTTTGAGTCAACAGTTTGCGTGATCAGCGCCTTAAAGCACAATATCTTCAAGCCCAGCTTAATACAGCAGAAAATAAACAAGTTTCCCTTTCAACTGTGAAGAGAAGACTTCTATTTGTAAATTTGACAGGTTGAGTATCAGTAAGAAAGCTACTGCTAAGATTGCAATATAAAAAAAAAAGACTTGCCTGGGCCAAACAGCACCTCCAGTGGACTACTGAGGCGTGGAGGAAGGTCTTATGGTTATATGAATCAAAATTTGACATCTGTGGTGCATCACGCAGGGTTTTTGTACGTCGTCGAGTACGTGAATGGATGCTTCCTCAGTGTGTGACACCAACTGACAAACATGTAGGAGGAAACGTGATGGTCTGGGGCTCTTCTGCTGGATACAGAGTTTGCAACTTGCACAGGGTAACTGGCACACTGGACAAAAAGGGCTACCTCAGGATTTTGATGTGCCATGCAATACCATCTGGTGTACGCCTACTTGGTCAGAGGTTCATATTACAGCAAGACAATGATCTAAAAGATACTTCTAGGTTATGTCAGAACTACCTAAGGAGTCAAGAAGAAGCCGGTAGTCTTCAAAGAATGGAATGTCCTGCACAGTCTTCAAACTTAAACCAAATTGAGTTTGTTTGGGATGAACTGGACAGACGGGTGAAAGAAAAGCAACCTACAAGTGCAGCACATTTGTGGGAACTTCTGCAACAATGTTGGGAGGAAATTTCTAAACAATATCTGAATGCAATTGTAGAAAGAATGCCTCGATTGTGTAAAACTGTTATATTAGCTAGAGGTGGCTACTTTGAAGAGTCAAAAATCTAGATTTAATTTGTTGAAACAAAATTAATCCATTATTTTTATTCATCTTAACTTGTTTATTTCTTCTATGCATTGATTTCAAAGCATATTTGACACATTAAACTGTGTAAATATCAATAAAAACTGGAAAAATTTACTTGTTCTAAAACTTTTGGTACCATACACACACACATATATATATATATATACACACACACACACACACCCATATATATATATATATATATATATATATATACACACACTATATATATATATATATATATATATATACACACACACACACACATATATATACACACACTATATATATATATATATATATCACACACACATACACCGCATTCCAAATTATTATGCAAATGTTATTTTTCGCTGATTTTCCTAAATAGTCGATGCAAATGACAGTCAGTATAATATTCAAGCCATCAACCGTTGGAGTATAATGCGAATTTTATTGAACAAATCTCCTAATAACAGATTTTTTTTTAGAAGTAAAAAACTCAAAATGCACGGTTTCAAATTATTATGCACAACAGAGATCAAAACATTTTAAAGGTTGTAAAGAGAACTAAAATGGTAATTTGTTGAATTTGCAGCATCAGGAGGTCATATTTACATAAATCAAAAGCGCTTTCAAATAAAAAAAACCGTAGCAGGCCAAGTTACATCTTAACATAGGACCCCTTCTTTGATATCACCTTCACAATTCTTGCATCCATTGAATTTGTGAGTATTTGGACAGTTTGTGCTTGAATATCTTTGCAGGATGTCAGAATAGCCTCCCAGAGATTCTGTTTTGATGTGAACTGCCTCCCACCCTCATAGATATTTTGCTTGAGGAGGCTCCAAAGGTTCTCAATAGGGTTGAGGTCAGGGGAACATGGGGGCCACACCATGAGTTTCTCTCCTTTTATGCCCATAGCAGCCAATGACACAGAGGTATTCTTTGCAGCATGAGATGGTGCATTGTCATGCATGAAGATGATTGCTATGGAAAGCACGGTTCTTCTTTTTGTACCACGGAAGAAAGTGGTCAGTCAAACTCTATGTACTTTGCACAGGTCATTTTCACACCGTCAGGGACCCTAAAGGGGCCTACCAGCTCTCTCCCCATGATTCCAGCCCAAAACATGAATGGGTGAATGGACAAAAATTCCCACAGACACACTCCAAAATCTTGTAGAAAGCCTTCACAGAAAAGTGGAAGCTTAGCTTTAGCTGCAAAGGGGGGACCAACTCTATACTAATGCCAATGGAATTAGAATGGAATTAGAATGGGATGTCCTAAAAGCTCCTGTATGTGTCCAAATACTTTTGTCCCTATGTATACACTCCCCAACATTGAAATTGCAACACCAAGAAGGGCAAGCCGGAAGGTTATGCAAATTGAGAAAGTAGAAGGTGTCTATAAGATTTGCAAATGATCACATTTTCAAGCACATTGCTCCAATCTGTGGCATGTGAAAGGGACATAAAAGCCGGACTGAAAGCAAAGCTTTTTAGCCACATGAAACCTTAAAAATTGGATCAAGTGGTCTGGGATGATTATGCGATGCCTCCTGTTCAGAATCCTTGACCTAAGAGACCTTGGTTTATCACTCCAGCAAATCGCTGCGTGCCTAGGCAGAGATGTCAGAGTGTTTAACTATGCGTGTCCCGGAGGCTGGGAGAACAACAACGAACGGGAATGACAGCAAGAGGTGCGTGGAGGCGAATCTCTGCATGGATGGATCATCTGATTGGAAGAATGGCGTGTAGTGATCCATTCTGTACTGCAAGTGAAATTGGACATCACATCCCAAGCCTAGGACGGCAACCAGTATCGACACAAACCATCAGAAGGTGTTTGCACGACATTGAGCTACTAGCCAGACGTCCAGATACAGGTGTTCCATTGACCACATACCACCACTCTCAAAGTCTATCAAGGTGCACAGCAAGATGGCAATGGCGGCTGGAATAGAGGTCTACCCTCTTCAGCGATGAACCCTGCTTTTGTCTCGGACGCAATAATAGCCGGAGATTGGTCTGGAAACCTTGTGGGCAACGCCATGAAGAGGCCTTCACAAGGGAACGTCACACCGCTCTACTCCTGGGATTATGGTGTGGAGTGGCATACAGAAACTGTTTTTCAACAGGACAATGCCAGGCCGCACTTTGCTCGTGCTACTGTGAGCAGCTTGCGTGGCCTAAACGTGCTACAATGGCCTGCAGCATCTCCGGATTTGTCTTCCATCAAGCACATCTGGTACGTCATTGGTCGGCAACTGAAAAGGGAGCTGCGAGCATTCAATTTAATGATTTGCGTGCCCAAGTGCATTCAGTGTGGCATAACATTCCTCAGACAACCATTAATAACCCCAAATGCAAAACTTGAATATCCAGCAGCATGACCATCAATTGAGACTAGACAACAGTATCCCAACTTAATGGGGAGTGCACGCAGGTAAGTATCCCCGATCCAAAAGGGATCACAAATCCATATGGAGAGAAGGTGCACAGCAAGATGGCAATGACAACTGGAATGGAGGTCTATCCTCTTCAGCGATGAGCCCCGCTTTTGTCTCGGACGCAATAATAGCCGGAGATTGGTCTGGAAACCTTGTGGGCAACGCCATGAAGAGGCCTTCCCAAGGGAACGTCACACCGCTCTAGTCCTGGGATTATGGTGTGGGGTGGCATACTGTACGGTAGCTTGACGGCTCTAGTCTTTATTGCAGGTACACTAACAGCTTGGTGTTACGTTGATTTGGTCATTTAACCAATGGTACGGCCATTTCTCCAAAATGTCACAGAAACCGTTTTTCAACAGGACAATGCCAGGCCGCATGTTGCTCGTGCTACTGTGAGCAGCCTGCGTTGCCTAAACGTGCTACTATGGCCTGCAGCGTGTCCGGATTGGTCTTCCATCGAGCACATCTGGGACGTCATTGGTCGGCAACTGAAAAGGGAGCTTTGAGCATTCAACCTTAATGATTTGCGTGCTCAAGTGCATTCAGTGTGGCATAACATTCCTCAGACAACCATTAATAACCTCAAATGCAAAACTTGAATATCCAGCAGCACGACCAGCAATTGTGACTAGACAAAAGTATCCCAACTTAATGAATGGGGAGTGCACGCAGGTAAGTATCCCCGGTCAAAAAGGAATCACAAATCCATACGGAGAGAAGAGACCGCAGCACTCAAAGTGAAAAAAAAAAGTTGTTTTCTTTAATTCATCAAAACATGGACATGCAACGATTCAACCCTATCAGGGTCTTTCTCAAGCATGAGAATATGCTTGAGAAAGACCCTGATGGACATGCAACGTTTCAACCCTATCAGGGTCTTTCTCAAGCATATTCTCATGCTTGAAAAAGACCCTTATAGGGTTGAATCGTTGCATGTCCATGTTTTGATGAATTAAAGAAAACAACTTTTTTTTCACTTTGAGTGCTGCGGTCTCTTCTCTCTGCATTAATAACCTCATTGATAGCATGCCAAGGCGTGTAAGTGCCTGTATTTCTGTGCGTGGTGGTGCTCCTACTCGATACTGGATAAATCAAGATATTTTTAATATTTTGTTTCCTTTTTTTTTATTATTTGCGTATCATTAACATGTCTATAGATCCAGTCATTTCCACAATTCCAAAACATTTTCTTCTTGGTGTTGCAATTTCAATGTTGAGGAGTGTATAACAGATCCCGGAAAATTTTATTTACAAACTCTTGAAATATGGCAGAAGCATTACAGAACCGGAACGGCATAATGAGATATTCATATTGGCCATCATGAGTATTAAATGCCATCTTCCACTCGTCGTCTTCACCGATGCGGATCACGTTGCATGCTCCGCGCAGATCCAGTTAGGTGAAGATCTTGCCTCCAAGTATCCTGTTGAAGAGTTCAGCGATCAACGGTAGCGGGTGTTTGTTTTTTACTGTGATCTTATTAAGACCACATTAATCTATACATGAGCAAAGTGATCTATCCTTTTTAAGGAAAAACCCTGCTCTCTCTTGCCGGCAAAAAGGATTTCCTGATGAATCCTCTTTCTAGGTTCTCTCTAATGTATTCTGACATGGATTGAGTCTCAGGCATGGATAATGGATAGACCTGACCCCAAGGAGGTGTTGTCCCAGGCAAGAGATCAACAGGACAGTCATAGGGTCGATTTGGCACCCAGCTTGAAGCCCTTTGAAGGATTTGGCCAGAGTTCTAATCCAAAACTGGAATGTGTTGCCGTAGCCAGGGAAGACCCAGAAGCAAGGGATTGATTGAGGCCGGCAACACGTAGAAGGAGATCCCCTCCGAGTGAAGCACCCTCACCTGCAGAGTCAGAGGCTGTGTGACAAACAGGATGGGATCAGGACCATTTATGGATGCCACTTCTAACGGCCTCTCCAGACGACGGATGAATTTTCCCGCAGTCCCAGAATCGAGAAAGGCTTGGATGGAGGCAGAAGCGTTAACACAGGATAACTTCACAGGCATAGCCAACTTTGGAGAGAAGTTCGCTTCACCTAGGAAGGTCCCTCCAACTCTGCTGGAGTTTCCCGACTTCACTGGGCAGTTGCGCACAAAATGTCTTTTTTCACCAGAGTACATGCAGAGGTTCTTATCGCGCCTATGCTGACTCTCTTGCCCTGTAAGTTTACCCCTCTTGACTTGCACAGGTTTCTTAGCAGTCCAGGCGAGCAGAGGTCTCTGAAAATACGGAGCAAGTCTGGGAACTCTTTTCTCACGTGCCGCTTCCTGGGCACGCTCTCTAAAACGAATGTCAATTCTCATGGCCCGCATGATGAGGGCATCTAGGGATGAAGGCAATTCCCGACCTGCCAACTCGCCTTGTATTCGGCCTGCCAACCCCTGGCAGAAGATTGCGACCAGGGCTTCATTATTCCAGGCCAACTCTGCCTCAAGAGTCCGGAATTGTTGAGAGTCCCGTGTATTGTCCCACTGTGGAACTGCCCCGGTGGATATTCAGGATGGCAGCTGATGGTAACGAGGGTCGGCTAGGCTCCTCGTACACAGTCCTGAATTTCTCCAGAAAAGTCTGTAGACTCGAGGTCTCTGGTGAATCTAGCACTGATTAATGAAACCACGGCATGCCTTGGGATCCCCATTGTATCAAGGTGGCAGCGGCAAGTGAAGACCTGTAGTACTAGGCGGAAGTGTTGCAGAAGCCACAGCCTGCGAGACAGGAGATGCTTGAGGTTGTTTAACCCTTTGCTGTGCAGCCATTGAGTTCATATACTGCAGCATTTGGTCCTGACGACTGCTGATGTCCATGACAATATCATAGAATACCGATGCTGTAGCTTTGGGATTGCCAGTGGGGTCCATGGCCTGTGCAAACACTTACGACCAGAAGGTTTGTGGACCCACTGGATCCAATATTGCTCAGGCACCTGGTGGATAGTGAAGGTGACTTAAATAGTCCTGGGGGCAACAGGGATTGGTGATTCACTTTTGAATATCACGTGCCTCTTTAAGAGGCGGCCAGAGCACGCGCACACCAAGAACAGTGCAGCAGCGAGCAGGGGAAACAAACAGATGTTGGCAATCTCGAGGAGGGACAGGCTGCCGAACAAGGTACAAGAGCCAGCAGCAGAGACCTCGAGCAAAAGCTTGACCCGTCGCCCTTGTTTCATCACCACATAATGGTTGGCCATCAGTTCTATACAGAGAAAAGTGAATACACTACAGCTACATCCAGTGACTCACAGGTGATGTCTTCTCTGATTGTAGTCTTCCGCTTTCCCTTTTCTTTTCTATCCGACCCATGATGACTTCTCCCAGCCATGACTTGTCTCTGCACACAAACACCCCATCCCTCTGTTACCTTCAATGCCCCTCTCGGTGTCCCCTAGTCAGTAATACTTCCCCTCTGTGTCCCACACAGCACTAGTGCCCTCTTTTGTGCCCCACAAAATAATAGTGTCCCCCCAACAGTAATAATACCCCCTTTGTGCCTCCATAAAGTGTTAGCTGCCGCCTATATGCTCAGCACAGTAAAAATTTCCGGCTACTTTTTGCCCCAGCACAGTAAAAATACCAACTTTGTGCCCCATAGTAATGATCCTTTCTTGTGCCCCCCAAAGCGAACAATGCCCCTTTTTTGCCCCCCAAAGTAATAGTGGTCTGTAAGTAAGAATACCCGCTGCAGTCTGCTGTTCCTCCCACTGTCCCACCAATGTTAACAGATGTTTTTTTTCATCTTAGGTGGCATGCTGTATAATATCACCACTTTTGTTTTTCCAACAAACATCTGTCAATGTACAGTATAGTTTCTTTCACTTATATATATGTAAAGCAAGTAATTGGTTGCCGTAAAGACTAGAAAACAAAGCACTTTTCAAAATGTCTCTTTTTGCATTAAGATGTAAAGATACAAATAAAGCCAATGATCTTGAAGACATTCTCCCCAGTTTTATTAATATACTTTTCTTATGGTGAGGTGCATATAAAGATTTACATTTGTCCAGGAACATTTTTGAAAACTCTAAAATGTGCATTTACCCTTAGCACTAAAAATAAATGAAATAGAAAACTGAATTTGACATCTGAGCAGTGTAAAAATATAAAATCAATAATAAAAACACATAAAAGGCAATACATGTTTAGAAATGTATGTGATAAAGTTCTCTACACAATGCTGCTAGAAAATAAAAGTATTAAAGTTGATGAAGTAATAGGAAAGAATGAACGCAATAAATTGACATAGAAGATACACCAAAAAAATGAATATAAGAACAACCAGGAGGTTATTTACATTGCATGAAAATGAATTGACGTAAGCGGGGCCGCCATCAGGAATTTCAGGGCCCAATAAAGCCAAATTGTCTGAACCCCCCTTCCGTGGCACATACATAAAAAAAAAAAACTACAAATTCTATTGAACCAACTGCCTATGTAGAGACAGGCAGTCGCTTCAGGAGCACATCACATAGGTATGTCCGCTGCAGAAATTCTCCAGGGAAAAAAAATGTTTAGACTTGGCCTGGCCATAGTCTAGGCAATGCGTCTCTCTTTTCGGAGTGTAGCCCGGCTTCCTTGGATGACGCTGTGGTCCATGGGACAGCTGCAGACTTTGATTTGCTGTAGCAGTCACATGGGATGAAATGTCATGACAGGAGGCTGGGCTGCGCTCAGAATAGAGGATAGGATCGCATCGCTTAGACTCAGGACGGGGTAAGTATAAACTTTTTTTCATTAATTTAAAATAAGACAAAATACCTTTTTTTGTCTCATTTGTGATTTTTGTGGTGGAATCGTAGTATTTCCGTTGCAAAGTTGTAACACATAGCACTTTGTTGCGGGTTTTATACCCCCATTGAAGTCAATGGGGGAAAAGTTGCAACAGAGGAGCAGCGATTCCGCAACATAAATTGACATGATGCGGCTTAAAAAACCACACCGCAGGTTTTTTTTGGGCAGATATTTTCTGCTGTGTGTGGATGAGATTTGTTCAAATATAATCTACTGTGGTGCTACTGTACCACGCTGCAGATTTTACGCAATTAAATTTGTTGCATAAAATCCGCAGTGTTCATTCTTAGTGTGTTCCTACCCTAATAATAAGGCCCAGTTCACACAGAGTTTTTTTTCGCTTTGATTTTGACACGGAAACTGCATCAGAATCATCGCCAATAAACGTCCAAAACCGTCTCCCATTAATTTAATCTGAAATCAATGGGAGCCATTCGCGGGGAAAAAAAGCTGCGGGTCCACCTCCGACATTCCATTGAAATGAATGGGAGGTAGAAAAAGCTTTTTTCGCTGTCTTTTTTGCCCACGGTCCTTAATTACGGCAGGCGAAAACCGCCACACAGACTGCGGCAAGTAAGTTCAGGCAGGTCGAAATCGGCCTCAAAATTCCTAAAAGGAGTTTTCAGACACTTTACTTAGTGTCAGAAGAGCTGCTGGCTCCCAATCCAGTTCTTGCTGTCCCACGACCAGTCCTAGTCAGGCGATGAATCCAGGCTCATAGGTCTTCCAGGTCCAGTCCTCCAGAAAATTGTGGGGATCGGAGAACACCTGCCTTCGTGCTATAACTTGACTCCTCCTCCTCTCCTTACGCAGCTACGCTACTACGTTGATGTGGAGGAAGAGGAGGTCAGTAGAAGAGGGGGCGGGCGTGACATACTCTGCAGACATCAGAAGTTTACTAGCGGGGGGGGGGGGGTCGGTGTTTGGCGGATCACGACCTTACTTTGGTGGAATTTTCAAGAAGTGTATATATATATATATATGTTAAATATGGATTTCTTACATCGAGACCAAATTAACTTAAAGAAAAAAGTTCAAGAATTGAGTGATATATTACGTACCCTTATGTCTATTGAGGAATTTGGATTGCACATGGAAAAACTACAGGTCACTCTCTCTAAAACACGAGCCGAAACAGAGGAAGTCAAAAAACGCAAATGGTACAGAGATCAACTTGATTATAAAACAGGTCAAATATTTACATGGGACCGTGCTTATGATCGAATGATGGATCCATCAAGGAAGGAACAAAGAGGACGTGGTCTTAAGAATTACTTCAGTGGAGAAAATCGATATCAGGAACATCGACTAAAGGAAAATGGTCAATACCGATATGAAAATCAGGCCAATGGTTTTTTAGGAGGAACAAGTATGGAGCACAGAAATCAAAACCCACCAGGAGGGCTGGACATAAAAGAAACCGAGGAAGGAAGAACCCGCTCACAAAGGCAACAGCGTCAAGTGAATCAGAGGACTGTGTACAACGACCAAAAAAGGAATGTAGTGAAACCGTGGTAAATATCTCTTCCCATATATTGTCTGATGCACAATTGCAATTGTTAGCCAGGGGCTTGTCTTTCTGTCCGAGTCAACGTCTAGATTGGTTTCAATTAGAACTTGATTTATATAATTTTATTAGATCAATTAAACTGAAAGTGTGGTTTGACTCCAAGCCCCACGACAATATAGTGGAGACTGAATCTAAACCAATTTGTCTCAAAGACTTTGGTTTATTTAATAAGAGTGGCTTTCAGCCACCTGTGATATCGAATTCTATTGAAACATATGTGGAGTTAGTCAAGAAAGATCTGTCTAAATTACGTGTACTGAACAATGATTGTCTTAATCACCCTAATGTCACTACTGCAGAAATGACGGCTAGGCATGAGTTGATCCATAACCACGACCTCACCATCAAACCCGCTGACAAAGGGGGTGCGGTCGTGGTTATGGATACCGCAACATATTTGTTGGAAGCTCATAGGCAGTTGAGTGATACAGATATTTACAAATTATTAAGAACTGACCCTAGGTGTGATATTGAGATGAAGATTAACAATTTCCTGACATCAGCAGTGGATGAGGGTATTATTGACTCTGCGTTATATACCTTCTTGCTTATAGATCATCCAAATACTCCTTGTCTCTATTTACTTCCCAAGATTCACAAGGGATTAGTGAACCCGCCAGGTCGCCCGATTGTATCTGGTAGGGGTTCCCTTTTAAACAACATTTCGATTTTTGTAGACAAGGCGTTGAGACAATTTGCAACAGACACTAGATCCTATATTAGGGACACCACAGATTTCCTTCAGAAATTAAAAAACAGATAAGACCTCCAGCAGGAGCCTTGCTGGTGTCTTTTGACGTTGTCTCCCTCTATACCTCTATAGGACATGATAGAGGTATGGAGGCAGTGAGACGGAGACTAATGGATTCTGACTATGATATCCCGTGTAGGGAATTCATCATGTCTCTCCTAGAACTTATTTTGACTAATAATTACTTCATGTTCAACGACAAATTTTACATTCAATTGAAGGGGACGGCGATGGGGTCCAATATGGCCCCCACCTACGCTAATATTTTCATGGATATGATGGAGGAGACATGCGTCTATGTGTCCCACCACTTCACCCATGTACTGGGGTGGTGGAGATACATAGACGATGTCTTCCTCATCTGGACGGATACTGCAGCTAACTTGGAGTCTTTCCACCAGTTTCTGAATCAGATTGATCAAAACATCCAATTCACTATGACCTATTCTAATGAAATGGTACAGTTTTTGGATGTCAATGTAATACTGAGGGACAATGTCCTAACTACTAGGCTTTATACGAAAGATACAGATCGTAATACCCTCTTACAGTTTGAGAGCTGTCACCCTAAGAACATGATACGGTCTTTGCCATTGAGTCAGATGATGAGAGCAAAACGAATTGTAGATGATCCGAATGATTTAGATACGTCCTTAGACCTTATGATCGCTAATTTTGCACAAAGGGGATACCCTAAACATTTACTATATACTCACAAAATGAAGATTAAAAGTATTCCGAGGGAAACATTGACTAAACCGTATAAACACATGAAAAGTAAAAGATTACCATTTATATCTACATATAATGTGTTGAGTGGCAGTATATCCAGCATTTTGAATAGACATTGGTCTATTATCAAAAATAGCTATAACCATATTTGTGAACTAAACAATCCACCCTTAATGTCTTACCGTAGATCTAAGAATCTACGGGACAACCTTGTCAGAACCAGAGTTGGTGAACAACAACTAAAAGGGACACAAGTGTTATTAAAGTCTTTAAGACCAGGTAATTTCCCATGCCATAGATGCATCAATTGCAATCTTATGCAGAGGGGTAATACTTTTGATCATCCTGTGACACATAAAGTATTTAAGATTAAACACCATGTAACTTGTGATACAGACTGGGTTATTTATGTACTTTGGTGCCCCTGCCATTTATTGTATGTAGGGGAAACTACATGTGATTTTAAAACAAGGTTGAATAACCATCGGTACTCAATAAGAAAAAAGAAAGGTGACTTACCTGTTGCAAAACATTTTACTGATCATGGCCATACTGAGAAGGATCTAAAATTCATGATCCTTGACCATATCCCTGTATCCTATAAGGGTGGTGATCGACATAGGGCACTACATAAATGTGAACTTCAATGGATATTCCAATTGAATACCTTGCGACCTAATGGGCTTAACGTTGAATTTAATGTAGCCAGAGTTGCTTTCTGAGACCGTTACCTCCTGTTGTGTCCGGACTTCTGATGATGTTCTCCTCTCTAAGAAAAAATGTGTGATACATAAGTTTTTGACATGTTTTTAATAAAATAATTTTTCTATTATAGATAAACATGGGACTGCAGGACCACTTCAGATCAACTTTATTGATATTACGATAACCAATATTAGCTATATCTGTGATGGAAAGGTGGTTGAAATGTTCTCTTGCTCTATGTGTCTGTTTCTCAGCATATTTAATTTTTTATTAGTTTCTTCCTTTCCCATGGCTGGGTGATATTTACGGCACATCTTTTCCCTTTCTTTTATGTTTATTATTTTAAAATAGTGAGTCCGTTACACGGGTTACGGGTGATTTGGTTGGGATCGCGTACACGATGTTGTGTGCGTTTCTTTCCACGAACCTGTTTGACGGAGACCGCCGCCCACGGAATGTGGTCGGGATCCCGTCTTCCTCGTGTGGATTCGACTTGTTTATTTATATATTACCATGAATGAGCTTTTTGTTACCCTAATTATGATGTGCGGTAAACTGCCTATTCCCATGCAGATATAAGATTTGGGTATATTTACCCTGTTGGTGCTGTGTAAAGACAAGATGAGCAAAAGATCTTTTTAGCTAACTCATATTTTTTATCTGTACTGTATGTAATGGCCTTTTCGGAGGATCGGTATGTCTAAATTCTTGAAGCGATGTGTCATCTCCGGGTTATACGGATCGACCGCATATAATTGAATATTATGAGGACTTTGTTTACTAACGATCGGTATCCTAGTTACTATTGCGAGACGTCATATCCGGTCCGGACTGTTCCGACGCATGCGCAGTGGAGCTGGACAGATACTGGCTGTGAATGACAAGTGTTACACATCTTACAACAAGACCTGCGTTCTGATTGGTTAAGTGGTCGTGCAGTCTCTGAATCTCACCCAGCTGGTGAATATTGCGATTTAAAGAATGTTATATTTTCTTGCATGACAAATGTATGTTTTATGTTGTTTTTAACATCGACGTATTGTTTTCACTATTTGTATCGATTGATGTCGCTTCGATACTCTTTCTTTGTTGTATCACGTTATTTTGAGATGTTTATATCAACCTCATTATTCTAATGAGATTGATGACACTGATTGTATACACACTATATAAACCACTGAACTTGTATGTATCACTATGCTTGAGAAAGGTCCCAAGGTGGGACGGAAACGTTGCATTGCCATGTTGGCTCAATAAATTTCACCTTTTTTTCACCTTGATCATTGGAGTGCTGCTGAATTTTCTTTTTGGATATACGTATGGTCTTTGGATCGGGACTATCAGCTGGCACCCTTCATTTCTGGAAACTATATACTGAATTAGAGTGCTGCCGTTTTTTCTACTGGTATATATATATATATATATATATATATAAACATACACACTACCGTTCAAAAGTTTGGGGTCACCCAGACAATTTTGTGTTTTCCATGAAAACTCACACTTATATTTATCAAATGAGTTGCAAAATGACTAGAAAATATAGTCAAAACATTGACCAGGTTAGAAATAATGATTTTTATTTGAAATAATAATTTTCTCCTTCAAACTTTGCTTTTGTCAAAGAATGCTCCATTTGCAGCAATTACAGCTAAGGTAATCGGGAAAAATGTCACCCCATGCTTCCAGAAGGCCCTCCCACAAGTTGGATTGGCTTGATGGGCACTTCTTGCGTACCATACGGTCAAGCTGCTCCCACAACAGCTCTATGGGGTTGAGATCTGGTGACTGCGCTGGCCACTCCATTACAGATAGAATACCAGCTGCCTGCTTCTTCCCTAAATAGTTCCTGCATAATTTGGAGGTGTGCTTTGGGTCATTGTCCTGTTGTAGGATGAAATTGGCTCCAATCAAGCGCTGTCCACAGGGTATGGCATGGCGTTGCAAAATGGAGTGATAGCCTTCCTTATTCAAAATCCCTTTTACCTTGTACAAATCTCCCTCTTTACCAGCACCAAAACAAGCCCAGACCATCACATTACCTCCATCATGCTTGACAGATGGCGACAGGCACCCTTCCAGCATCTTTTCAGTTGTTCTGCGTCTCACAAATGTTCTTCTGTGTGATCCAAACACCTCAAACTTCCATTCGTCTGTCCATAACACTTTTTTCCAATCTTCCTCTGTCCAATGTCTGTGTGCTTTTGCCCATATTAATCTTTTCCTTTTATTAGCCAGTCTCAGATATGGCTTTTTCTTTGCCACTTTGACCCTGAAGGCCAGCATCCCGGAGTCGCCTCTTCACTGTAGACGTTGACACTGGTGTTTTGCGGGTACTATTTAATGAAGCTGCCAGTTGAGGACCTGTGAGGAGTCTATTTCTCAAACTAGAGACTCTAATGTACTTGTCTTGTTGCTCAGTTGTGCAGCGGGGCCTCCCACTTCTCTTTCTACTCTGGTTAATGCCTGTGTGTGCTGTCCTCTGAAGGGAGTAGTACACACCATTGTAGGAAATCTTCAGTTTCTTGGCAATTTCTCGCATGGAATAGCCTTCAATTTTAAGAACAAGAATAGACTGTCGAGTTTCACATGAAAGCTCTCTTTTTCTAGCCATTTTGAGAGTTTAATCGAACCCACAAATGTAATGCTCCAGATTCTCAACTAGCTCAAAGGAAGGTCAGTTTTATAGCTCCTCTAAACAGCAAAACTGTTTACAGCGGTGCTAACATAATTGCACAAGGGTTTTCAAGTGTTTTCTAATCATCCATTAGCCTTCTAACACAGTTAGCAAACACAGTGTACCATTAGAACACTGGAGTGATGGTTGCTGGAAATGGGCCTCTATACACCTATGTAGATATTGCATTAAAAACCAGACGTTTGCAGCTAGAATAGTCATTTAGCACATTAACAATGTATAGAGTGTATTTCTGATTAATTTAATGTTATCTTCATTGAAAAAAACTTTGCTTTTCTTTAAAAAATAAGGAAATTTCTAAGTGACCCTAAACTTTTGAACGGTAGACATACTGTCTGCGGCCACTAGACCCAAAAGAACAATTTTGCTTTCATCAGTCCACAAAACATGGCGCCATATCTCCTTGGGCCAGTCAATGTGTTCCTTTGCAAATTTTAACCTATTCAGCATGTCTTTTTTTCAACAATGGGGCTCACTTAATCGTCTTCTGATTGTAGCAGTACTCGCTGGTAACTTCAGATCTTCTTTGATCTTTCTGGAGGTGATCATTGGCTGAGCCATTGCTATTTTGGCTACTCTTCGTTCCATTCGAACAGTAGTTCCCCGCTTCCTTCCGCATCTTTTCAGGTTTTGGTTGCTACTTCAAGATACTTGACATCATTTTAGCTGAGCAGCCTATAATTTGCTGCACTTCTTAAATCAAGGCACATTTTTCATCAGAACAAGGTCTGGAATGACCCATTTTCCACAGCATTTCAGAAGGAAATGCACTATAACCAACATGTGCAACATTTGCCATCATCCTACCTTAAATAAGGGCCAGAATTGACACCGGTTATTCCACAGAATGAAAGACTTCACCAATTTAACTCCTCGCTGCTATTATTTTGAACAAGCCCCTTTCAATTAATGATTCAAATACTCAGAATGAGTAGCATGCAGGTCCTAATTGTTGGCTCTGTTTTTTTTCTACTACACTTACAAGCAAATTTTTTGTTACGTAGAAATATCACTCCTACCAAAAACATTGATTTATCAGGTTAATGATATTGAACTGCTATTTTTTTTTTTAATACTACTGTAGACTTACATGCCCTCTCTCTAGCATCCTCTCAGCCCCGCCACGATTGCACATTATCGAATATACGTGTGAGGGTCAGTGCCCACCCTACACGGGCAGACTTGGAAGTACACATTGCATGCCTGGAGGAGGAAGTCCTGCAGTCTGTGAATAACTCAATGCAAGTTCTTTCTGATCGCAGATCTAAACTAAAACAAGATCAATCTGCCCTCTGGGGACTTCGCAAACCTTTCTAATATATTGGACACTTATGCCACAATTGCATGATTTCGCCCTCCATTTCGATGATGTTGAAAACCCAGAACATTGCACTAGTCTGAAAATACGTGGCCTCTCTTAGGATGCATCGCCTGAAGACTGGCAGGACAACGTACCCAAACCCCACAAGGGATGTGCTCTGCAGAGTTAATTTCTAAAAATAATGTCAAAGCTACTTTAACTAAGTGCCGTAGACAGTTCTTCGAGTTTAGGAACAAACCAAGAAAGCAAGGTGCATCGAAACTGTACATAATGTATGTCATTTCTGATGCTCAAGGTATTAAAGTACACTTTTCACATCAAATATCTGAAGCTTTTTTCACCGATGATAACTCCCTATATAATCTTAGCCCACACTGTTACCCTGATGATAATCCCACTCGGCTGCTCTCAAACCTACAGCGTTCAGGCTTAGGGAAAATTTCCCCAGAGGCTCTCGAAGTCCTTGAACAACCCCTGTTAGATATGTAATTTTTAATCACTCTTAAAGATTCCCAAACAGCTAAAGTCCAGATAGCCTTATTTTCCCTATTACAAGCAATTTATTGACTGGCTTAAACAACATTTTCTTCCAGCTTTTAACGCTATCTCTAACAGTAACAAAATGCAGCTCAACCCACTTCGAGCCCACATCATGGTTATCCACAAAAAGGGTAAAAATGCTTTAATGTAGCACAATTACAGACCAATATCCCCTCTAATGTGGATTTCAAGTTGTACTAAAAATATTAGCCACCAGATTGACCTCTTTTTTACAACCATTGATCCATAGAGACCAGGTGGGCTTTATCTGTGCAATATCCTATTTTCATTCTACCGTAAATCAGTAATTTGTCACTTAATAAACGCAGTCAGAGCTTGCATAGCAACTATGTGGAAACAGATGTACCAGCTCCAATAAAAATTCAAGAAGTGATGCGGATAGAAAATCTCACAGCTTCGTAAAAAAGGTAACCATGACAAATTCTTCAACCTCTTCTTGCCACCGTTTTATTTTTTTTGTAATTTTTTTCCAGCCCACCTTCCAAAAGCATTTACATTTTTCCACCAACGTAGCCATATAAGAACTTTTTTTTGTGGAGTACGAGTTGTAGTTTAATTGCACCATTTAAAGTACCATCTAATTTACTGGGAGACTTTAAAAAAATATTTTGTGTTGTGGAATAGAAAAAAACTCAGCACATTTTCCATTGTTTTTTTGTTTCATTTTTACAGCATTCACCGAGCAATGACATGTTCACTTTATTCTGTGGGTCTATACAATTCCAGCAATACCAAATGTATCTAGTTTTTATTTAACCTTTTTCTACTTTACACAGAGTAAAAACTATTTGTTAAAAAAATTGATTAATTTGGTGTCACCATATTCTGAGACACATCACTTTTGTATTTTTTCGTTCATAGAGCTGTTTTTTTGCGGGGCAAGCTGTATTTTTTACTGGTACCATTTTATGGTACAAAAAACTTTTTGATCACTTTTCATTCAATTCTTTTGACAGGTAAGGAGGCTAGAAAACAGCAATTCTGGTGTTATTTTAATCTATATATATTTTTTCAGTGTTCATTCTGAGGGCTAAATAATGCTACATTGTAAACGTTTGGACCTTTACAGACGTGGCAATATCAATTATGTTTTTATTTTAATTGTTTACATTACTTTAGGGGAGAAATCAGAAAAAACATTTTTACTTTTAATGTTTTTTTTTCCTGTATTGCTAAAAAAAAAAAGTAAAACATTTTTAGTTTCCCTAGGGGACTTGTAAATGTGATCATTATGTATTGCAGTGTATTGTGCTTATTATAAAAAGTAAAAAAAAAAAATGAAATAACAGTCAATTGAAAAAGTGCTTAGAATAAGAAAATACATTGATTTAATTTAAACACACAAAAAAAAAAAACCATTCAAAAAGGTTCCATAAGAGATTCCATAGAGTACAGAAAATATATGCTCACATTATGTAATCTAACATTGCACGTTAGATCTACAAATAGTGCCACTGCTGTACGGTCTCGCGCAAGCGTTCATTCATTCACTGGAGACAAGTATTTTCTGATAGGTCCTATAGGTAATTTGAGTGGTAACACAATTTCCAATACTGCTGCAATACATAAAATGTATCAGTCAGCTCATATCAGTCAGAGTTTATCGATATTGTGCTGGAAATGTTTAAATATAATTTCAAACAGTTCTTTCTCCATGGGGATGAGCTGCAATACCAGACACAGCCCATCACCAAGTTACACTTATGTTTTTCGAAACCTGGATAAACGCTTTAACCCCTTAAGGACGCAGCCTAGTTTGGGCCTTAAGGCTCAGAGCCCATTTTTCAAATCTGACATATTTCACTTTATGTGGTAATAACGTCGGAATGCATAAACCTATCCAAGCGATTCTGAGACTGTTTTCTCGTGACACATTGGGCTTCATGTTCGTGGTAAAATTTGGTCGATATATTCAGTGTTTATTGGTGAAAAATTGCAAAATTTAGAGAAAATATTGAAAAAATAGCAATTTTCAGAATTTAAATGCATCTGCTTGTAAAACAGACGGTTATACCACCCAAAATAGTTAGGGTATGTTCACACGATGAGAGGCATTTACGTGTGAAAAGACAGACTGTTTACAGCTGCCTCGTTTCACACGTAAATGCTCCTCCTCGTAATTTACGAGGCGTCTGAGACGCTCGTAAATCTTGAGCTGTGCTTCATTGAGTTCAATGAAGAACAGCTAAAATTACGTGGCAAAGAAGTGCCCTGCACTTCTTTGCCGAGGCAGTCCATTTACGCGTCGTCGTTTGACAGCTGTCAAACGACGACGCGTAAATGACAGGTCGTCTGCACAGTACGTCGGCAAACCCATTCAAATGAATGGGCAGATGTTTGCCGACGTATTGCAGCCCTATTTTCAGACGTAAAACGAGGCATAATACGCCTCGTTCACGTCTGAAAATAGGTAGTGTGAACCCAGCCTTACTAGTTCACATTTCCCATATGTCTACTTTAGATTAGCATTGTTTTTTGAACATTCTTTTATTTTTCTTGGACGTTACAAGGCTTAGAACATAAACAGCAATTTCTCATATTTTTAAGAAAATTTCAAAAGCCTTTTTTTTAAGGTACCTCTTCAGTTCTGAAGTGGCTTTGAGGGGCCTATGTATTAGAAAGCCTGATAAAACACCCCATTTTAAAAACTAGACCCCTCAAAGTATTCAAAACAGCATTTAGAAAGTTTTTTTTAACCCTTCAGGCATTTCACAGGAATTAAAGCAAAGTGGAGGTGAAATTTGCAAATTTCATTTTTCTTGCTGAATTTCAATTTTATTAAATTTTTTTTCTGTAACACAGAAGGTTTTACCAGAGAAACACTACTAAATATGTATTGTCCAGATTCTGCAGTTTTTAGAAATGTCCCACATGTGGCTCTAGTGCGCTCGTGGACTAAAACACAAGCCCTAGAAGCAAAGAAGCACCTAGTGCAGTTTGAAGAGGTGTTGAGGAGCCAAAACAGTAGGAATCCCCCAATTTTGGAAACTGCACCCCTCAAGGAATTCATTTATGGTAGTTGATACCATTTTGACCGCACAGTTTTTTCACAGCACCTATTTGAATTGGGCTGTGAAATGTAAAAAAAATCATTCTTTCCAATAATTTGTGATCAAAATTTCTTATTTTCACAGTCAACAAAATACCCCATTTTGTTGCCCAATTTGTCCTTAGTGCAGCAATACCCCATTTGTGGTGATAAACTGCCGTTTGGGCCCATGGGAGGGCTCAGAAGGAAAGGAGCGCTATGTGTTTGTTGGAGTCCAGATTTTGCTGGATTTGTTTTCGAATGCCATGTCGAATTTGCCGAGCCCAAGAGGTATCAAAGCAATGGAAACCAACCAGAAATGACCCCATTTTGGAAACTACACCCCTCAAGGAATTAATTTATGGGTGTTGTGACCATTTTGACGCAATATTTTTTTCACAGAACTTATTTGAATTGGGCTGGGAGTTAAAACAAAATTAAATTTTTCCAATAATATGTCGTTTTGGCTGAAAATTTCTAATTTTCACAAGAAACAAAATACCCCATTCTGTTGCACAATTTGTCCTGAGTGCAGCAATACCCCATTTGTGGTGATAAACTGCCGTTTAGGCCCATGGTAGGGCTCAGAACGAAAGGACCACCATTTGGCCTACTGAGGATTTTCTGGTGCGAAGTCATGTATGCAGAAGCCCCTGAGGTACCAGTACAGTTGAAACCCGCAAGAAGTGACCCCATTTTAAAAACGACACCCTTAAGGCATTGCTCTAGAGGTGTAGTGAACATTTTGACCGGAGACATACACCCCATAAACTGTAATGTGGGTTCTCCTGGGTACGGCAATACCCTACATGTGGCTGTTATCAGCTGCCTGGGCACACAGCAGGGCCCAGAGGGGAAAGACTAGGGGGGATAAGCTGTGCGGAGTACATCAGGGTA
Organism: Rhinoderma darwinii; assembly: GCF_050947455.1. Lineage (NCBI taxonomy): Eukaryota > Metazoa > Chordata > Amphibia > Anura > Rhinodermatidae > Rhinoderma > Rhinoderma darwinii. The sequence continues at coordinate 185,886,049 of NC_134688.1, read as the reverse complement.
AGTAAAATTGGGGTAAATTATAAACCAAGGGATGTATGATAAATTTTAAAACACTCTGTCATACAGAGCTCTGGTTTTTCGGGACACGTGTCACATTGATATATTGTGTCCTCCCTTATCCCCCTCTTATAGCAGACTTTGCACCTCTTTTGACTTTTTCCCTTCTTGCCAGTTTGGGAACTTCTCCTGGAAAGTGTTGCCCTTCTACGATGCGTGTGGCATCGCTTCCAGAAGTACTGGGTGCCCCCCCCTTCTTGGTCCCTAAAGATTAGGTTCTTAATATTCACCTCTTGAAATGCCAGGAAAGTTCCCCTCTGGCCTGTACATCGACGTAGCACGTACACATTGTACAATGCCATCTGAATGATGTGCACGGCCAGCTTCTTATACCACACCGCATGGCGCTGTAGGGCTTCAGGACTTGATCTGACAAGTCCACCCCTCCCATGTACCTATTGTAGTCCAGGATGCAGTCGGGTTTGGGGGTCTCTGTACTGGTACCTCGTGCAGGTACATGGGTACTGGTGTGACATCTCTCTTGTCCTTGTACTTAACACACAATATGTTGCTGCTAGAATGTGCCCTGCTCTCACCCCTTCTTGTTTGCCCAAGCAGAGTCTTAGGGAGGCCTCTCAGATTTCTTCTAGCAGTGCCGCATGCCGCAGGACTGGAAGAGAGGCACTTGAAGAGTGGGACGCTGGTATAAAAATTATCCAGGTAGAGGTGGTAACCCTGGTCCAGCAGTGGGTGCACCAAATCCCACACAATTTTTGCATTAACTCCCAGTAAGGGGGGGCATTCTGGGGGCTGAGCACTAGTGTCCTTCCCTTCATATATTCTAAATTTATAGGTATACCCTGATGCACTCTCGCACAGCTTATACATCTTCACACCATACCTTGCCCTCTTACCCGGCAGGTACTGGCGGAATTGAACCGTCCTTTTAAAATGTACCAAGGACTCATCAATAGAAATACACTTCTCGGGGGTGTATGCTTGGGAAAACCGGGCACTGAAACGGTCTAATAGGGGTCTCTGTTTATACAAACGGTCAAAACTGGGCTCATCTCGGGGTGGGCAATGCTCATTATCAGTATAATGTAAGAAGCGAAGTATTGCCTAATTTATTTATTTGTTTAGGTTACTGTTCAGTTCTGAAGTTGCTTTGAGGGACCTATATATTAGAAACCCCTATCAAACACCCCATTTTAGAAACTAGACCCCTCAAAGTATTCACAACAGCATTTAGAAAGTTTATGAACCCTTTAGGTGTTTCACGGAAATTTAGAGCAAAGTAGAGGTGAAATTTACATATTTTTTTTGTCAGAAATTCCTCTTTATACCATTTTTTTATAACACAAAAGATTTTACCAGAGAAACGCAACTCAATACTTATTGCCCAGATTCTGCAGTTTTGAGAAATATCCGACATCTGGCCCTAGTGCGGTAATGGACTGAAGCACCTGCCCCAAAGCAAAGGAGCACCTAGTGGATTTTGAGGCCTCCTTTTTATTAGGCACCATGTCCGGTTTGAAGAGGTCTTGTGGTGCCAAAACAGTGGAAAACCCCCAAAAGTGACCCCATTTTGGAAACTAGACCCCTTGAGGAATTCATTGCTGTTTTCATGGGGTTCATGCGACTTTTTGCTCAGTTTCTATTTTTAGGTGGCGTGGGGACTAAAAAACAGCAATTATACTTTTTTTTTTTTATTCTATTGTTTTTACAGCGTTCACCGTGCGCTATAAATGACATTCACTTTATTCTGCGGGGCGATACGATTACAGCGATACCATATGTTTATAGTTTTTTTTATGTCATATGGCGTTTGCACAATAAAATACTTTTTGTAAAAAAACATTTACTTTTTGTGTTGCCTTTTTCTAAGAGCCAGAACTTTTTATTTTTCCATCAAGAAAGCCGTGCGAGGACTTATTTTTTGCGTAACGAACTGTAGTTTCGATGAGGACCATTTTTAGGTACATGCGACTTTTTGATCTCTTTTTATTAAATTTTTTGGGAGGTGAAGTGACCAAACAATTGTGATTGTGGTACGGTTTATTATTATTTTCTTTTACGGCGTACACCGCGCGGGATAAATAATGAAATCATTTTGTAGTTCAGGCCATTTCGGATGTGGCGATACCAATTATGTATAGTTTGTTTATATATTTTTATTAATAATAGAGGACTGATAAGGGAAAAGGGGGGATTTTTACTTTTATTACTTTTAAAGCTTTTATTTTCTCTTTTTTACACATCTTTCTTTAACTTTTTTTTTACTTTATTACTTTGTCCCACTAGGGGACTTGACGGCAGGAGGCCCTAATCGCTATTCTAATACACTGCACTACATGCGTAGTGCAGTGTATTAGAGCTGTCAGCTACTCACTGACAGCAAGCATAGAGGGTCCTGACTTTGTCGCTATTGATCGCTATTGAACACGGCTTTTAAGGGGTTAATCAGCGGGGACACAGCGATCGGTCCCTGCTGTAGGAGCTGCGGCAGCTGGTGTACGAGACAGCAGCTGTCACAGCTCCGGCACGTGTCGGTAGGACGGCCAAAATGGCCGTTACTCCCGCGACATATTATTCCGTCGCTGAGCGCAAACGTATTGGTTAGCACGACGGAATATTACGTCGCTGAGCGGGAAGGGGTTAAGTAGGCAAAAAAAAGAATAGAATCTTTACAAAACCAATGTTGTCTAATGAAACTAATCAATAATAAATAACTCTAAAATAATATAAAAATAAACTTTATTAGTCCCCATTCTGATGACAAAATTACCCCCTACAATTATTAGACAAACATAGTACAAAAACAGTTAAAAAGCATAAGTAAAAATGGTCTCAGGTGAATACAAGTCACACCATTCAAAAAGTCAATGCCAAAGTCACTACTGTAGTATTCAATTAATAGCACACCAGCAGGCAGGAAATACCTAGGATTATCCTACTATTTGTACCTTGGTTCCAAACAATCAAATTGCAAAGTGCAAAAGTAAAAAATGTTGATGAGACTACTTAGTTACCTGTGGTGGACATGATGTCAGATGGGGGTATGCACCTGAGGAGACACCTCGATGTGCGTTTCGCAACCTTCGTCAGGAGATGGTCAGACAAACTAATTATATTCACAAAACCAATGTTCTCTAATGAAACTAATCAATAATAAATAACGCAAAAATAATATAAAAATAAAACTTTATTAGTCTCCTATTTTGCATAATAGAATCTTTAATGCAGAAACCTGGTAATATCGTTACCCGATAATTTCTTTTAATATTCAGTGTGGCTCAAAACCACCTGTTATATGTGAAAATGACTCACAAGCAAAAAAAGGTTGGGGATTCAAATTTTTAACAACAGTTTCCCTGTTTTTCGGACGAAGACATGCCAGGGGGGGGGGGGGGGGTTAATTTCACTGTGTTTTGCGGTGTATCGAGCCATTGAAAATGATTCTAATAATAAAATAAAACAATTATGATATTCCAAATACCCCCTACATTAAAGTGGACTCTAAATAAAGAAATTACCTGTCCAGAATGTTTGTGTGGATTGCCACACTATTTATATAATTACATAAGCGTACAGACCTAACCACACATTATATTAAACTCACCCATTACGTATAGGCCTATATGCGCACATTCAATAGCCTAAGCGTGCTCAGCCCATTTAGTTAGGCTGTGCAGATGAGAATGGTGAAGGACAGTGCGGCGCATGCAGTAAGCCACGACAACTCTCCCTGCTAATGCACAGATACAGAGCCAGGAGCAAGCTCAGTACATACAGTGAAGGAAATAAGTATTTGATCCCTTGCTGATTTTGTAAGTTTGCCCACTGTCAAAGACATGAACAGTCTAGAATTTTTAGGCTAGGTCAATTTTACCAGTGAGAGATAGATTATATTAAAAAAAAACAGAAAATCACATTGTCAAAATTATATATATTTATTTGCATTGTGCACAGAGAAATAAGTATTTGATACCTTTGGCAAACAAGACTTAATACTAGGTGGCAAAACCCTTGTTGGCAAGCACAGCAGTCAGACATTTTTAGTAGTTGATGATGAGGTTTGCACACATGTTAGATGGAATTTTGGCCCACTCTTCTTTGCAGATCATCTGTAAATCATTAAGATTTCGAGGCTGTCGCTTGGCAACTCGGATTTTCAGCTCCCTCCATAAGTTTTCGATGGGATTAAGGTCTGGAGACTGGCTAGGCCACTCCATGACCTTAATGTTCTTCTTTTTGAGCCACTCCTTTATTGCCTTGGCTGTATGTTTCGGGTCATTGTCGTGCTGGAAGTCCCAGCCATTTTTAATGTCCTTGTGGAGGGAAGGAGGTTGTCACTCAGGATTTGACGGTACATGGCTCCATCCATTCACCCATTGATGCGGTGAAGTAGTCCTGTGCCCTTAGCAGAGAAACACCCCCAAAACATAATGTTTCCACCTCCATGCTTGAAAGTGGGGACGGTGTTCTTTGGGTCATAGGCAGCATTTCTCTTCCTCCAAAAACGGTGAGTTGAGTTAATGGCAAAGAGCTCAATTTTAGTTCATCTGACCACAGCACCTTCTCCCAATCACTCTCAGAATCATCCAGATGTTCATTTGCAAACTTCAGACGGGCCTGTACATGTGCCTTCTTGAGCAGGGGGACCTTGCGGGCACTGCAGGATTTTAATCCATTACGTGTTACCAATGGTTTTCTTGGTGACTGTGGTCCCAGCTGCCTTGAGATCATTAACAAGTTCCCCCTGTGTAGTTTTCGGCTGAGTTCTCACCTTCCTCAGGATCAAGGATACCCCACAAGGTGAGATTTTGCATGGAGCCCCAGATCGATGTCGATTGACAGTCATTTTGTATGTCTTCCATTTTCTTACTATTGCACCAATAGTTGTCTCCTTCTCACCCAGCGTCTTACTTATGGTTTTGTAGCCCATTCCAGCCTTGTGCAGGTCTATGATCTTGTCCCTGACATCCTTAGAAAGCTCTTTGGTCTTGCCCATGTTGTAGAGGTTAGAGTCAGACTGATTAATTGAGTCTGTGGACAGGAGTCTTTTATACAGGTGACCATGTAAGACAGCTGTCTTTAATGTAGGCACCAAGTTGATTTGGAGCGTGTAACTGGTCTGGAGGAGGCTGAACTCTTAATGGTTGGTAGGGGATCAAATACTTATTTCTCTGTGCACAATGCAAATAAATATATATAATTTTGACTATGTGATTTTCTTTTTTTTTTTTATATAATCTATCTCTCACTGGTAAAATTCTAAAAATTCTAGACTGTTCATGACTTTGACAGTGGGCAAACTTACAAAATCAGCAAGGGATCAAATACTTATTTCCTCCACTGTATATACAGCACCAGAACAAGCTCAGTACATATATTCAGCACCAGAACCAAGCTTAGTACAAATATACAGCACCAGAACAAAGCTCAGTACATATATAGAGCACCAGAACCAAGCTGAGTACATATATACAGCACCAGAACCAAGCTCAGTACATAAATACAACGCCAGAACAAAGCTGAGTACATATATACAGCACCAGAACGAAGCTCAGTACATTATATATATATATATATATATGTGTGTGTGTGTGTGTGTGTGTGTGTGTGTGTGTGTGTGTTCTGAGCTTGGTTGTCTTGATATATATGTACTGAGCTTTGTTTTCGTGCTGTATATATGTACGGAGCTTGGTTCTGGGGCTGTATTTATGTACCGAGCTTTGTTTTGGTGCTGTATATATGTACTACGCTTTGTTTTGGTGCTGTATATATGTACTGAGCTTGGTTCTGGTGCTGTATTTATATGTGGAGCTTAGTTCTGTATATATGTACTGAACTTGGTCCTGGTGCTGTATTTATATGCAGAGCTTAGTTCTGGAGTTGTATATATGTTTTGAGCTTCTCGTTGGTGCTGTATATATGTATTGACCTTGGTTGTTGTGTTGAATATAACTCCAGAACCAAGCTCAGTACACACACACACACACACACACACACACCACCAGTACCAAGCTCGGTACATATATACAGCACCAGTACAAATACAGTTCAGTACAGAGATAATTTGCAAATTTTATTTCACCCCTGCCATATAAGTTTGTATGGCATAAAGCTACAGCTCCCAGTATAGCCAGAATGATGGTAAGGATATGCTGGGAGTAGCTGTTTCACAAAAAAGAATGATACACACATCATCTCGCTGCAGATCATACAGTGACTACAGTACTGAGCAGTTACATGGAGAATAAACATTTACATTTAGTGACTCACCAGTGACGACTTCTCAGATTGTAGTCGTTCTCTTTACTTTTCCACGTGTCCCAGAACTCTATGATGCCTCCTGGCCAGTACCCATTTCTGCGGAAATGGGTAAATTTGCTGCTCAGATGTCTTCGGAAGCTCATTTTTTCAACATTTCTGCACCTATAAACGAAGAAAAAATTCTTATGGTACCACACTCTATGCCCCCATATATAATAGTATCATACACTGTGTCCCCAAATATAAAAGCGCTACACACTGTGCCCCTGAATCTGATAGTAACATACACTGCGCCCCTGAGTAAAATTGTGTCAAACACTGTAAAGTAATTCACCACACACAGTGCCCCCTGTAGATAGTGCCCCTCATAGAGTCCTCTGTAGGTAGTGCTCCCAGTAGAGCCCTCTGTAGATAGTGCTCCCAGTAGAGCCCTCTGTAGATAGTGCTCCCAGTAGAGCCCTCTGTAGATAGTGCTCCCAGTAGAGCCCTCTGTAGATAGTGCTCCCATAGAGCCCTCTGTAGGTAGTAGCATTCCCTGTAGATAGTGCCCCCTGTAGCGTTCCCTGCAGATAGTGCCCCCTGTGGCGTTCCCTGTAGAGCCCCCTGTGGCGTTCCCTGTAGATAGAGACCCCTGTGGTGGTCCCTCTAGATAGGGCCCCATCTACAGGGAATACCACATGGGGCCCTATCTACAGGAAACCCCACAGGGGGCCCTATCTACAGGGAACGCCACATGGGGCCCTATCTACAGGGAACGCCACATGGGTCCCTATCTACAGGGAACGCCACAGGAGCACAGGGGGCTCTATCTACAGGGAACACTACAGGGGGCCCTATGTGGTGTTACCCTGTAGATAGGGCCCCCTGTGGCGTTCCCTGTAGATAAGGGCCCCGAGGCGTTCCTTGTAGATAAGGGCCCCTATAAGAATGAACAATATTAGTAATGGGCGAAAATATAAAAAAAATATATGAGTTTTTTATGTTTCGAAAACATGGAATGAACAGAATTTCTTTATAGTTACCGTATATTTCGGCGTATAAGACGACTGGGCGTATAAGACGACCCCCAACTTTTACCCTTAAAATATAGAATTTAAGATATACTCACCATTTCGTGCAGGAGCGCTTCACTATGGCCATCGGCGGCAGGACCCAGGACTCTCTGTCTCTTTGAACTCGCGCATGTGCAGATAGGCTGCTTCATCGCGCGAGATCTGAGAGGCAGGGAATGAGAGGAAAGGGCGGGCCAGAGGATCTTACAGAGATGTTCCCTGGCGGATAATATCGGCTTCCCTCAGATCTGTGGCGGATTCCGTGCATCCCGGGAGCCTGTGTACCGGACTGCAGGCTCACAAGGTAACACACAACCTGTGTGTAGACAATATGTAGACTAGGGATGTCACGATACCAGAATTTGGACTTCGATACCGATACTTCGTTTAGTATTGCGATTTTGATACCAATTTCGATACTTTTGCCAACAGTAATAAAAAAAAAAATCTTCCGTTTTCTGATGTGAGGCGCGACGTGTGATGAATTTTGACACAGGCAGTTGTTAGGACATACTTGGGTATGTCCTAACAACATGAAATATGGTAAGACAGCCCTGGGGTCCGTCAATAGACCCTTGGCTGTCTGCCCATATATGGTATGGCCCTCGATCGCGTCACAGGAATTCCCTGTGACGCGATCCAGGGGCATCCCCCCTTCTCACTTTCCCCTGAATGCTGCAGTCAGCTGTGATCGCAGCATTCAGGGGAATAACGGCGGAGATGAGCGGTTTCTCTGATCTCCGCCGTTATAGTGCGGGGCTGCGGCTGTGTAATACAGCCATTGCCCCGCTCCTGACAGGAAGTGCGCGCGCGGTCAGCATGAGGTGATGCGGCCGGCGCTGCACTAATGAGCAGCAGTTCAGGCACTGAAGACAGAACATGGGGGTGTTTTGTAGCGCGCCCGCCATGTTCTGTCTCCAGTGCCGCCGCTCATTAGTGCAGCGCTGGCCGCATTGCATCATCCTGACCCCGCGAACTTATCATGACTCAGGAGCGGGGCTGTGGCTGAATTACACAGCCGCAGCCGCGCTCCCATACATTCATGTGTTACTATACTGAGCTGTGCGGCTGCAACGTGCATCCCTAATGTAGACAATATCCGGCATATAAGACGACCCCACACTTTTGACATTTTTTTAAGGGTGTAAAAAGTCGTCTTGTACGCCGATATATACGGTAATAAGAAAATAAAAACAAATTCCATAGAAACAGATGTGTAAAAATGTTTACTGTGCTTCATAGACCTGGAATGAACAGGATATAAGTGTAGTTTATAAGGGAATGAACACATTCCCTTATAAACTACACATATATCGTGTCCATTCCAGGTCTATAAAGCACAGGAAAATAATTACGCATCTATTTCTATGGAATATGTGTTCATTGTACTATAAACTACACAAATATCCTGTTCATTCCAGGTCTATCAAGCACAGGAATTTCCTAAGGCGTCTGTTTATATGGAATTTGTGTTTATTTCCTCATTAAGGCTGGGTTCACACGACCACATTAACATCCGTAATGGACGGACGTATTTTGGCCGGAAGTCCCGGACCGAACTCAGTGCAGGGAGCCGGGCTCCTAGCATCAGTTATGTACGATGCTAGGAGTCCCTGCCTCTCCGTGGAACTACTGTCCCGTACTGAAATCATGTTTTCAGTACGGGACAGTAGTTCCACGGAGAGGCAGGGACTCCTAGCATCGTACATAACTATGATGCTAGGAGCCCGGCTCCCTGCACTGAGTTCGGTCCGGGACTTCTGGCCGAAATACGTCCGTCCATTACGGACGTTAATGTGGTCATGTGAACCCAGCCTAACTACAAAGAAAATCTGTTCATGCCATGTCTACGAAACATAAAAAATTAATTATGCCCTTTTTTATATTTTCTTCCCATTAGTAATAATGTTCATTCTTTTTTCTTATGTCCCCCTATATAGTTCCCTGTAGTTAGTTCCCCATAGTCTTCTGTAGTTCTTACCTGTCCCGTTGCCGCGCCATCCTCGAGCGACGTCAGTCCTCCTCCATCGGAACGATGCAGGGGCGCGATGACGTCATCGCCATCGCGCCGTCTGCATCATCACTAAAGTGCCGAATGGCAAGGCATCTTGTGCCTCGCCAGGGCAGCGCTAGTCAATTCAATAGTAACCGCGTCCTAAGGACGTGGATGCAATTGAGTGGAGGGGTCCGGTTCCGACTTCCCGCTTCATCCGGTTCTGCAAATCGGCTGTCATTTTAACATCCGGTCGGATCCCACCCCTGCTGACACTTGTAGGTAAGTTGGTTCTTGTTGTTCTACAAACGGGTCTGTAGTAAAGATAATGCTTCCATGTCATGGACGATTCTTTTCTAAAGTGATCTAAAATAATTATTGCCATGGACTTCTTGGGACAACATTAATCCCTGCAAGTTTCTCATATTCATCATTGTGGATCATATGTTGTAATCCTATGTTCCAAAAATAAGCAAAGTAAACATTGCCTTACACTAAATAATAAAATATTGGTCCAGGAATATGAATGCAAATCATTATTTCTAAAAATACAAGAGCATCTTGTTACAGCTCACAGCAGTCACTCTTAACTAGCACTGATCTTTCACCAACAGACATAAAGAATGTCACTGTCATTCATTGTCGGGCAAGGACTGGGATTGTAATGTAGAATATAAACAAATTTCCAGCACACAGCTATTTCAATTTTGTCTTGTTATCCACATTGAAATTGTTTCTGAAATAAGATCTTCATTTCAGAATGAAAAAGGTGAGAGCAATTTGCAGATTGCGGGCAATTGAAATAAAAATTCCACAATTTCCAACCTGACAGAATTGAATGTCAGACTGAAATTTATAATAAGCATTCCTACAGCGAAGATAATTGCAGTCCGCTGTATCAGTAGCACCTATACGAAGAGTTTATAACATATTGGGAGAAAGACCGCGTTTCATAGGACTACACCGCTTGAAGTATTTGTAGAATTGGTAGATCTGCTCATCTTTAGGCTACATGCATACCATCTGGAATTTGGTGCAGAAAATCTGCAAGTAATTCCCCAGGGAAAATCTGCGGTTTCTACATTTTGATATGGAAATAGGTGCGGTTTTATGATGCGAATTTGTGTTTTTTAAAAAAAAAATAAACTTGTGAGATACAATTCCCAAGCGTAAACGCAAGATATATTACACTATTAACCCCTTAACGCACCTTGATGCAACTGTATAATGCACTGCATTAAGGCACCATGAAGTACAGTTACGTCATGGTGCTTTTCGGTCACCATGTCAAAACACAAGGTGACAGAACAGTGACATCGGCTATGACTCGTCGGAGGAACAATCGCGGCGCCACCAGCGATCGTTGTGATTGGTCAGTCACTACTGACTGACCAATCACAGTATTGCAGCATGGTTACCGGGCTAAAAAAGCCAGGTAGCCACGCTAGCCGATCAGCTGTTGTCAACAGGAGGCCTAACAATGGCCCCCTGTCTGCCAAGTACGGCGGCCTGTTAAAAGGCTTCCGGCCGCAGGTGAAAGATGGCGGCAGGCTCAGAAGCCGAGCCTGCGGCATCAGCTGAAGGATGTCAGCTGTATGTTACAGCTGACATCCTACTGTAATGGCAGGGAACGGAGCTAGCTCCGCTCCCTGCCATTAACACCTTAGATGCTGCGATCAAAAGCGATCGCGGAATCTTAGTGGTTTCCAGGAGATCGGCATCGCTGCGATATGGTCGCACAGATGCCAATCATTGCTATGGTAACCGAATGCCAATAGTGGCTTCCTGGTCTGTCACGTACATAAGCCTATTGGGCCACGCCCGGAGGCAGAGCCTAATGGGCTTGCTGTCAGTGAATGGCTGACAGCTCTAATGCACTGCATTACGTGGGTAATGCAATGTATTAGAATAAAGATGAGAGGTGAAGGTCTTCAAGTCCGCTAGTGAATCAAAAAGTTATAAAAATGTTCCGCAAAAGTGTAAAAATGAAAGTTCTAAGTTAAAATATTAAAAACTGCCTGATTTCATATAATAAGTCTTTTATTATAGGAAAAAAAATTAAACCGTTAAAAGTACACATATTTGGTATCACCGCGTTCGTAACAACCCAAACTATAAAACTATACTGTTATTTTTTCCGCACAGTGAACACCGCAAAATAAAATAAAAAACAATTCCAGAATCACTATTTTTTGGTTACCATCCCTTCTAAAGTATAGAATAAAAAGTGATCAAAAAGTCGCATGTAGTCCAAAATAGTACCAATAAAAACTACAACCCATCCAGCAAAAAATAAGCCCTTACACAGCCTTGTCAATGCAAAAATAAGAAAGTTATGGCTCTCAGAATATGGGGACACAAAAAATTAATTATTTTTTGTGCAAACGCTGCAAAACATAAAAAAACTATATACATATGGCATCGCCGTAATCATATCGACCCGCAGAATAAAGTAAAATGTCATTTATAGCGCACGGTGAACACAGTAAAAAAAATAATAATTCAGAATTGCTGGTTTTTGGTCACCTTGCTTGCCAAAAAATGGAATAAAAAGTGATAAAAAAAAACAAAAAACGCATGTACACCAAAATGGTACTAATGAAAAGTAAAGATTGTCCCACAACAAATAAGCCCTCACACAGCTCCGTTGGAGAAAAAATAAAAAAGTTTGGGCTCTCAGAATTTGGCGACGAAAAATGTGCAGAGTGTTCCAAAAGCGGATAAGATTGGGCACCATTTATCAGTGCGAGACTGGCCACACATCTATGAATTATTTACCGCATTATTATACCCCTTATTATACCCGGATGTACCCCGCACAGATTACATATACCCCCACATTATAAACTGAAATGCCAGTAAAACCCTAAACAGAACTGCCAAGCAAAATCTGCACTCCGAAAGCCAAATGTCGCTCCCTCCCTTCTGAACCCTACAGCGTGCCCAAACAGCAGTTTACCTCCACATATATGACATTGCCATACCCGGGAGTGCAGGCTTAACAGTTTGAGATATTTGTCTTCAGTGGTACAAACTGGGAACAACATATTGTGCACTAAATTGGCATATCAGTGGAAAATTGCAATTTTCACTTTGCACCATCCGCAGGTCACTAATTTGTAGAATTACATGTGCGGTCAAAATGCTCACTACACCCCTTAAAATGCCCTAAGGGGTGTAGTTTCCAATATGGGGGTACCTACATGGCGGTTTGTTTTACTATTTGACTTCCGAGCCCTGCAATTGTGGGCCAATGCTGTGAAAATCACCAAAATAGACCTCAAATGCGCATGGTGCTCTTCACTTCTGAGCCCTGTCTTGTCCAGGCAAATGATAAAAGCCTTGAGGGGTGCAGTTTCCAAAATGGGGGTCACTTCTTGGGGCTGCCACTGTACTCTGGCACCTCAGGGGTTTTGCATATGCGACACGGTGGTCAAAAACAAACAGCAAAATTTGCATGCCAAAATAGCGCTCCTCCCTTTCTGAGCCCTGCCGTGTGTCCAAACAGCAGTTTATGACCAAATGTCGAGTATTGCCGTAATCGGGAGAAATTGCTTTACAGATGTTGGGGTGCTTTTTCTCCAGTATCCTTTGTGAAAATGAAGACATTCTACAATTTAGTGGAACAAAATGTAGATTTTAATTTTCACGGCCTAATTCCAATAAATTCTGCAAAAGACCTGTGGGGTCTAAATGCTCACTATACCTCTAGATAGATTCATTGAGGGGTGTAGTTTTCCAAATGGGGTCACTTTTGGGGAGTTTCCACTGTTTTGGTCTCTCATGGGCTTTGCAAATGAAACATGGCACCTGAAAAACAATCAAGCAAAGTTTGAGCTCCAAAAGCCAAAAGGCGCTCCTTCCCCTCTGAGCCCTGCCGTTGGTTCAAACAGCAGTTTACTACATATCGGATATTGCTGTACTCAGAATAGTTTGCTTTACAAATTTTGGGGTTCTTTTTCTCCTTTATCTATTGCGAAAATGAAAAAATGTGAGCTGAAACGACATTTTATTAGAAAAAAATGTAGATTTTCATTTTCACAGCCGAATTACACTAAATTCAGCAAAATACCTGTGGGGTCAAAATGCCCACTATACCCCCTGATAAATTCCTTGAGGGGTGTAGTTTGCCAAATGGTGTCTGCAATCTTTGTTTTGGCCCCACAACACCTCTTCAAACCCGACATGGTGCCTAAAATATATTCTAATAAAAAAAAGGTCCCAATATCCACTAGGTGCTCCTTTGCTTCTGGGGCCGGTGTTCCCGTCCAGTAGCACACTAGGGCCACATGTGGGATATTTCTAAAAACTGCAGGATCTGGGCAAAAAATATTGAGTAGTGTTTCTCTGGTAAAACCCTCTGTGTTACAGAAAAAATTGATTAAAACTGATTTTCTGGAAAAAAAATGACATTTGTAAATTTCACCTTTAATTTGCTTTAATTCTTGTGAAATGCCTAAAGGGTTAAGAAACGTTCTAAATGCTGTTTTGAATACTTTCAGGGGTTCCATTTTTAAAATGGAGTGATGAATAGGGGGTTTATAGTATAGAAGGCCCTTTAAAACCAGTTCAGAACAGAACCGGTCCCTAAAATAAGGCTTTTGACATTTTTTGGGAAATATGAGAAATTGCTGCAAAAGTTCTAAGCCTTGTAACATCCTAGAAAAAGAAAAGGCCAATCACAAAACAATGCAAACATAAAGTAGACATATGGGTAATGTTAAATAGTAGCTATTTTATGTGGTATTACTATCTGTCTTACAAGCAGATACATTTAAATTAAAAAAAATTCAAATTTTTGCAATTTTCTCAAAATGTTGGTGTTTTTCCATAAATAAACACTGAATATGTCGACCAAATTTTACCACTAAACTTAAAATCCAATGTGTCATGAGAAAACAATCTCAGAATCGCTTGAAAAAATAAAAGCATTTCAAAGTTATTACCACTTCAAGTGATACATGTCAGATTTGAAAAAGATGGTCTGGTCCTTAAGGCCAAAACAGGCTTAGTCAGTAAGGGGTTAATCTAATAAATAAAGTATTCATTCAAATTGATCTAAGAAAATACTGCCTGGAAGAACAATTAAAATTAAACTTTTACTGTTGAATACGTTAAAAATGGGCTAAGTGCCAAATTCACTAGTATCAGGCTAAAGCAATTTCACTCAGACTGACTAGAGCACAGGAATAGAAAAGAGCACAAGCCCAATAGCCATCAATAGAAAGCAAACCCTGCACTAGTTAATACATATATTGTTGAGAAATTGCCACTATGTAGTCTAAGCTGTCAAACAATGAGTGTCCCTACGCGTTTCAACACCCAATTTGATTAAAGAGTGCGTCCTCAGGGGTCACAGACAAAAATTGAATTCAGTGTAACCGGGCAGTACTAGTGTGTACTTTTTAACATAACCCGGTTTACACAGGTCACATAGAAAGTGTTATTGCCGGACAGCACTAAAAAGTACAGTATCGTGTCTCCCGGCGTGCAAACGACACTGGCATATGGCCGCAAACACGCCAGAAGAACGCGAGTCTATAAAGACTTGGTCACACCCATCTGTCGGCATCATCGAAGCTGGCCACCAATCACCGTACGAGACGTCAGGCCTGACGTCCGTGAACAGTACCCGTCCCCCTGTCATTGAACCGCCCATCAGTAACCTGGACCTGTTGAGCGTCCCGCGTTACCGAGGGAACCAAGGCGGCCTTAATGTTCTCTATCGGCAAGAAGCCATCAATAGGGCAAAAATAGGAAAGAATGGTATGCTAGAGAGGAATAACCAGAAGGGAAAAAATAACCCCCATGTTAATATATGAATATAAAATGCAGTAAAAAGGGGCCACACTCAGACAGAATATGTATAGGAATTGAGATACATCAGACAAAGAAGGGGCCAGATAGACATCCCACTAGTGGGATTATCTAGATCAGGGGTCTCAAGCATGCGGGCAGGCTCTGCTCCGTGACTCTGTGGAATTCCCTGACATAGCTTTCCACATATGGACAGCGATGTCAGGGGCTTCCCCAGAGCCGGAGTCGCGTGCAGAGCGCTAGTATCGGCTCTACTCCGGCACTCTGTGGAATTTCCCTGACATCACTGTCCATATATGGACAGTGTTGTCTGGGGCTTCCCCAGAGCTGGAGTCCCGGGCAGAGCGCTAGTATAGGCTCTGCTCCGGGACTCTGTGCCTCTGACATCGCTGTCCATACATCGACAGTGATGTCACGGGCTTCCCCAGAGCAGAAGACCCAGTGATGTCAGGAGCACAGCTGGAGTCCCAGGAAGAGTGCTCTAGCGCTCTGCCCGGGACTCCAGCTCTGGGGTTGCCCCTGACATCCATGTCCATATATGGACAGTGATGTCAGGAGCAGAGCTGGAATCCCAGGCAGAGTGCTAGAAGTGGGTCTGATCCGGGACCCCAGCTCTGGGCAAGCCCGACGTCACTGTCCATATATGGACACTTATGTCAGTGGCTGCCCCAGAGTTCCAGCGGAGAGCCTATACTAGTGCTCTGCTCCGGGACACCGGCTCTGGGGTTGCCCCTGATATCACATTCCCGTCCAGGAGAATCCCCTGACGTCACAGTGTACGGACAGTGACGTCAGGGGCTCCAACAGCAGAGGAATCCCCAGCCAAAGGGTCGGCAACACTCTGGCTGGGGATTCCACTCCTAGAGGGAGCCTCAATGGAGCTATCTACTTGGGGTGTGTGTGGCATTATCTGCAGAGGGCACGGTGGCAGCATCTCCGTAGAAATGAATGGAGCGCCGGTCGTGCTTGTGCGCATGCGTGACCAGCGCTCCTTTCATTTTTATTGAGCTGCGCAGACGCTGGAAGTCAGAGGTTTGTCATGGAGAAGTTCAGAGGACTTTCAGTCTCCCGTTCTCCCTATCGCTGCCAGCGATCACTCATGTATCCCCTATCCTGTGGAGATCCTGTGGAGAGGGGATACATGTATTTTGTAGGACACACTGTAGGTCGCATTTTTTTGGGAGGGGGGACGCTGTATGGCGTTCCCTACAAGGGGGGGGGGTGGCTGTATGGCGTTCCCTACAGGGGGGGAGCTGTATGGCGTTCCCTACAGGAGGGGGCTGTATGGCGTTCCCTACAGGGGGGGCTGTATGGCGTTCCCTACAGGGGGGGGCTGTATGGCGTTCTCTACAGGGGGGGGCTGTATTGCGTTATCTACAGGGGGGCTGTATGGCGTTATCTACAGGGGGGCTGTATGGCGTTCTCTACAGGGGGATGTATGGCGCTATCTACAGAGGGGGGGCTGTATGGCGTTATCTACAGGGGGGCTGTAAAAAAGGCACTATCTACAAGGGGGGGGTTGTGTGACACCCAGGGGAGGGGGGGCCCCAGTCAAAAGTTTGCTATGGGGCCCAGTCTTTCCTAGTTACGCCCCTGGTTTGTTCCAATTACTACCCCTTCCTGATGGTCGTACGAGTTCTATTCCTTGAAACCCAATGACTGTGTGGACCCCCTGATGTGATTCCCACACATGCCGAGCTACAGGGGTATCATCTTTCCTTAAGATGTCACAAATAAGGTCCCTGATACGTCTCCTGAATTCCATTTTTGTTTTACCAATGTATTGAAGATTACATATACCGGTAATAAGGTACACAACACCCTTTGTCTTGCAGTTAACCCCTTCCCGCGATTGGGTGTAACTGTACGTCCGAAATCAAAGTGATTTCCCGCAGACGGGCGAACAGTTACGCCATGCAGATAAAGCGAGCACAGGAGCTGTGCGCGCTTTATCTTCAGTGGCTGTCAGCTGTTATACACAGCTGACATCCCGCTGCAATGGCTGTTACCGCCGATCGCAGCCATTTAACCCCTTCAATGCGGCTGTCAATGACGTCCGCCGCATTGAAGTGGTTTACAGAGGGAGGGAGCTCCCTCTGTAACCCCCGGGCCCCCCCCGCGGTGGATCGCGGGTGGCGATTGTTGCTATGGCAACCAGGAAGCCGTTACTAGGCTTCCTGGTTGCCAAGGTACGGTAGCCTATTAGGTCCTGCCCGAGGCAGGACCTAATCGGCTAACTGTCAAATGAAAAATTACAGTTACGATCCACTGCACTACATAAGTAGTACAGTGCATCGTACCAGGGATCAGAAGACCAGATCTTCAAGTCCCCAGGTCAGTGTAAAAGAAAAAGTAAAAAATGTAAAAAAAAATGTGAAAAAAATAAAAATAAATAAAAGTTAATAAATAATAAATAAATAATAAAAACAACACTTGCCCTGTTTCCCTGATCAACTCCTTTATTATTAAAAAATCATGAAAATATGAAAAAAAACTATACATAACAGGTATCGCCGCATTCAGAACGGCCTGATCTATAAAAATATCACATTATTTTTACCGCACGCTGAACACCGTAAAATTTTTTAATAAAAAACAATGACCGCATTTTATGTTTTGGTCATCTTGTCTCAAAAAAAAAATTAATAAAAAGTAATCAAAAAGTTGTAAGTAACGCAAAATGGTACCAATAGAAACTACAGTTCGCCACGCATAAAACAAGCCCTCCCGCAGCGATATCAACGAAAAAATAAAAAAAGTTACGGCTCTCAGAAAATGGCGACACTAAAACATGATTTTTTTAGAAAAGAGTATTTTTATTGTGTGAACGTAGTGAAACGTAAAAAAACAATATAAATTTGGTGTCGCTGTAATCGTATCGCCCCGCAGAATAAAGTTACCATGTTGTTTATACTGCACGGTGAACACTGTCAAAAACAAACAAAAAAGAAAACGTGCTGGAATGGCTGTTTTTTGGTTTCCTCCTCTCCCAAAAAATGGAATAAATAGTGATAAAAAAAATCGCATGTACCCCAAAATGAAACCAATAAAAATTACAGCTCGTTCCACAAAAAACGCGCCCTCACACGGCTCAGTCACCGGAAAAAGAACACGTTATGACTCTCAAAATGCAATGGTGCAAAATGACGGCCCAGACTAATTTTTAGGTCCAATATAATTTCACTAAATACCCCACATCATCATTTGCTGGACCCCACAGGTGGACCCTGTAGATGCAGCGGTGATAAGGAAACTTTAGGGCCTTGTGTGGCTTATAGGGCTAGTGAAGAAGTCAAAGATTAGGCAACACTGGAGCGCAGATATTCTGTATAATACCCAATAAACCCGGCCTGTGCATAAAGGATTGGTTCCAAGCGTACCACACCAATCCATGGATTATTCATTCACCCCATTTATTACATCATCCTATTATGACCTGTTGCACTCCGCCCAGCTTACATATGCCCTGATGTACTCCGCACAGCTTACATATGCCCTGATGTACTCCGCCCAGCTTACATATACCCTGATGTACTCCGCCCAGCTTACATATACCCTGATGTTCTCCTCACAGCTTACATATACCCTGATGTACTCCGCACAGATTACATATAGCCTGATGTACCCGCACATATTACATATACCCTGATGTACTCCTCACATATTACATATACCCTGATGTACTCCACAGATTACATATATCCTGATGTACTCCGCACAGCTTATATATACCCTGATGTACTCCGCCCAGCTTACATATACCCTGATGTGCTCCGCCCAGCTTACATATACCCTGATGTACTCCGCCCAGCTTACATATACCCTGATGTACTCCGCCCAGCTCACATATGCCCCCACATTATAAGCTGAAATACCACTAATACACCAAGCAAAACCTGCGCTTCAAAAGCCAAATGGTGGTCCAACTGAGCCTGGCAGTGTACCCAAACGGCAATTTATGACCACATATGGGGTATTCTGGAGAACCCGCTTAACAGCTTACATATACCCTGATGTGCTCCGCCCAGCTTACATATACCCTGATGTACTCCGCCCAGCTTACATATACCCTGATGTACTCCGCCCAGCTCACATATGCCCCCACATTATAAGCTGAAATACCACTAATACACCAAGCAAAACCTGCGCTTCAAAAGCCAAATGGTGGTCCAACTGAGCCTGGCAGTGTACCCAAACGGCAATTTATGACCACATATGGGGTATTCTGGAGAACCCGCTTAACAATTTATGGCATGTGTGTCTACGGTGGTGCAAGCTGGGCACAACACATTGGGCACTGAAATGGCATATTTGTGGAAAACAGCAATTTTCAATCTGCAACATCTATTGTTTACTCATTTTTGCAAAACACTTGTGCGGTCAAAATGCTCACTACACCCCTAGATCAATTCTTTGAGGGATCTAGTTTCCAAAATGGGGTAATTTTTTGGGGGGTACCACTGTACTAGTACTATAGCTCAATGCAACATGGTGTCAAAAAACGAATCTTATAAAATCTCCACTCCAAATACTAAATGGCGCTCCTTCCCTTTAGAGCCTTGCTGTGTGTCCAAATAGCAGTTTATGACACATGTTGGGGTATTTCCCTACTCTGAAGATGTTGCTTTACAAATGTTATGGTGCTTTTTCTCCTTTATTTGTTGAGAAAATGAATTTTTTTTAACTAATGCTGCGTCTTATTGGAAAATAATGTAATTTTTCATTTTCACTGCCGATTTCTAATAAAATATATGACACACCTGTGGGGTCAAAATGATTACTACACCCCTAGATGAATTCCTCAATGGGTGTAGTTTTCCAAATGGAGTCACTTTTGGGTAGTTTCTACTGTACTGCTACCTAAGGGGCTTTGCAAAAGCGACATGGCGCAGAAAAACCAATCCAGCAAAATCTGCTCTCCAAAAGCCAAATGGCGCTCCTTCCCTTCTGAGCCCGGATGTGTATACATACAGTACTTTATTACCACATATGGGGTATTTCCGTACTCTGGAGAAGTTGCTTTACAAATGTTACAGTGATTTTTCTCCTTTATTTGATGAGAAAATGAAACATTTTTACCTAAAGCTACGTCTTAGTGGAAAAAAATGACATTTTTCATGTTTACTGCCCAATTTTAATGAAATTTATGAAACATCTGGGGGGTCAAAATGCTCACTACACCCCTAGATTAATTCCTCTAGGGGTGTAATTTCCCAAATGAAGTCACTTTTGGGGGGTTTCCACTGTACTGGTACCTTAGGAGCTTTACAAATGCGACATGGTGCCGAGAAATCAAACCAGCAAAATCTGTACTTCAAAAGCTAAATGGCGTGCCTTCCCTTCTGAGTCCTGCCGCTTCCCCAAACAGCCGTTCATGACCACATGTTGGGTATTTCTGTACTCTGGAGAAGTTGCTTTACAAATGTTGGGGTGCTTTTCATCATTTATTTGTTGAAAAAAATAAAAATTTTGAGGTAAAGCTACATCTTATTGGAAAATAATGTAATTTTTCATTTTCACTGCCCAATTCTAATGAAATCTATGAAACACCTGTGGAGTGAAAATGCTCACTACACCCCTAGATGAATTCCTCAAGGGGTGTAGTTTCCTAAATGGAGTCACTTTTGGGGGGTTTTCACTGTACTGCTACCTCAGGGGCTTTAGAAATGCGACATAGTGCAGAGAAATGAATCCAGCAAAATCAGCGCTCCAAAAACTAAATGGCGTGCCTTCCCTTCCGAGTCCTGCCGCTTGCCCAAACAACAGTTTATGACCACATGTTTGGTATTTCCGTACTCTGGAGAAGTTGCTTTACAAATGTTGGGGTGCTTTTCCTAATTTATTTGTTGAAAAAATTAAACATTTTGAGGTAAAAATACATGGTATTGGAAAATAATGTCATTTTTCATTTTCACTGCCCAATTTTAATGAAATCTATGAAACACCTGAGGTCAAAATGCTCACTACACCCCTAGATGAATTCCTCAAGGAGTTTAGTTTCCAAAATGGGGTATTTCCTTTGTTTCGGCACCACAAGACCTCTTCTAACCTGACATGGTGCCTGAAATATAATCTAAGAAAAGGAAGGCCCTAAAAGGCTCTAGGTGCTCCTTTGCTTCTGAGGCCGGTATTTCAGTCCAGTAGCGCACTAGGGCTACATGTGGGATATTTCTAAAAACTGCAGAATCAGGGCAATAAATATTCAGTTGTGCTTCTCCGGTAAAAACCTTCAGTATTACAGGAAAAATGGATTAAAATGGAATTTCTGCCAAAAAAATGAAATTTGTAGATTTCCCCGCTACATTACTTTAATTCTTGTGAAACGCCTAAAGGGTTAAAAAAAACTTTCTGAATGCTGTTTTGAATACTTTGAGGGGTGAAGTTTTTAAAATGGGGTGATTTGTGGGGGTTTCTAATATATAAGGCCTTCAAAGCCACTTAACAACTGAACTGTTCCCTAAAAAAATGGGCTTTTGAAATTTTCTTGAAAATGTGAGAAATTGCTGCTAAACTTATAAGCCTTGTAACGTCCTAGAAAAATAAAAGGATGTTCAAAAAACGATGCAAACATAAAGTAGACATATGGGAAATCTTAGCTAGTAACTATTTTGTGTGGTATAACTATTTGTCTTACAAGCAGATACATTTGAATTTAGAAAATGCTAATTTTTTGCAAATTTTCTCTAAATTTTGGTGTTTTTCACACAAAAATATTGAATTTATCGACCAAATTTTTTCACTAACTTAAAGTACAATATGTCACGAGAAAACAATCTCAGAATCGCTTGGATAGGTAAAAGCATTCCCAAGTTATTACCACATAAAGTAACACACGTCAGATTTAAAAAATGAGGCTCTGTCATTTGGTCCAAAAGTGGCTCAGTCCTGAAGGGGTTAATAAAGGATCTGTTGTCAAACATCCTTCCAGCGGTATTACTCTTGAATGTTTTGCTAGTGTGGATCGAAGCACACGCTTTGCATGTTCCACAGCGATGGGTACCCTTAATATTCATAGTCAGCCAGGAGGACATTTTTGATGGATGATAATGGCTATGCACCAATCTATCCCTGATATTGCAACCACGTCTGAAGGTAATGGAGGGGTATTCTCCTACCAAACCACCAACATCAGGGTCAGCCCTAAAGAAACCCCAGTATTTATCAAGGATCTTTCTGACTTTTACATTGGCAGAATCATATGTCCCTATAATCCTGAGCTGGTCTTCCTTGGTCTTGTGTGGTTTAGAGTTGAGTAATTAGTCTCTATTTGAGCCCATGGCATGTTGATATGCGCTATTAAGTACACCCTGTGGGTAGCCACTTTGTTTAAACCTACCTCTCATATCAGAGGCTGAAGTCTTAAAATCTGTTATTGTGGAACAATTGAGCCAGGCCCTCAAATCCTGACTCTTGAGTATCCCTTTCTTTAGGGCAGTTGGATGGCAACTCTCCCATCATAGCAAATTATTGGTTGCTGTATCTTTCCTGTACATATTTGTACAAATACTACCCTGTTCGATATTGAGGATTTTAATATCCAGAAAATTGATACGGTTTTCATGGATCTCCGACGTGAAGAAGAGCCCAAGACGGTTAATATTGAGGACCGCTACAAATTGATGAAACTGTTCCATAGTGCCCAACCACAGGATAAGGACATCGTCTATAAATCTTAACCAAAGAAGAACAGATGACGTCCAGACCTCCATGTCCTCACAAAAAACAATTTATTTTTCCCACCAGCCAAGGATGAGGTTGGTGTGGGATGGGGCACAGGGGCTACCCATCGCCACACCTCTTAGGTGATGGAAAGTTTTTGTATGAAAGAAAAATAATTTGTGCTGAAGCACAAACAGGAGTAGCTTAACCACAAACTGATTATGTGGATTGAAATGCATATCTTTTTTGGAGGAAGCTCTCCATAGCCCTACACCCGAGATTATGGTGAATAGAGCTGTAGAGGGCCTAAAAATCCAAGCTGGCAAGGAAGACATGAGGTTCACTCTTGACATCATCTAGTTTTCTAATGGCATCCATTGTATCCCTGATGTAGGAGGGAAGAGATGTAACGAATGGTCTCCGGATATTTTCACTATACAAACTTGCATTTTGAGAGATACTATCCACTCCAGACACAATTGGTCTACCCTTAAGAGGGTCCAACACTTTATGAACCTTTGGTAGGCTGTAAAAGGTAGCAGTTTGAGGATATTCACCTAGAATAAATGTCCTCTCTCTATCACTGACGAGCCTATCTCTATGAGAATCATTCACAATATGCTTAAGCTCATTGAGAAATCCAACAGTTGGGTCTTTTGACAGAATTTTGTAGCAAGCTCTGTCATTAAGGATCCGATTGCACATTCCAATGTACTGTGTACGGCTCATGACGACGATGTTTTCCCCTTTATCAGAGGGCTTTATAACAATCGAGTCATTTTTTTTCGAGTTTCTGTAGCCCAAGCATCTCCTCCCTTGATGCATTGTATTGTAACTTTGCGTGACAATCCAGTGTTTTTATTTGGTAAGTCACCACTTCCAGAAAAAAATCTAAAGGGGTGTTGTCATTTATAGGGGGATTCTTCCCTGATGGTAATCGGAGATCAGTAAATGGACCCTCTCCCGGGTCCCTTTGGCCCTCATCCCAAAGTTCACCCAGAACCCACAAGTGTGGCAAGTCTTCCTCCAGAATGCCCAGTTCCTGGCATTGGCGTCTGTTATGAGTCTTAAAACACTTTTTCCATTTTAGTTTATGGGCAAATAAATTAAATTCCTTAACCCAAGAAAATGCATCGAATCTGTTTGTTGGAACAAAGGATAATCCCTGTTTAAGGAGGTTAGTCTCCTCTATGGTAAATTCACGTGTTGATAAATTAATGATCTGAAGGTCATCATCAGGATTGGACATCTCTACATTCAGATGTCCCTTTCGTCTCTTAATAGGTAAGCCGACATAGGGTGGCTTTTGGCCAAAAAACCTTCCCGATTGGGACCCTTGCCCCTAGTTCTTACTCTCTAATTTTGACGATTAGGGTATCTCGTCTAAGCAGAACTTCCTCTAGGTCTCCTCAAAAGATATCTTAGATTTTCAGGATCAGACAGATCCTGTTCAGAGGATGACTGCTCCGTATCGGTTTCCTGATGTACATTCTGTCTAGTACTAAAATTGAAAACTTTACCTTCCTTGAAATCAAGGGTGTTGAAAATGTTTACGTTGATTTATGTGAGCGGTAAATTTTTCTATTGCTTGCTGTAGAACTATCTCCTTTCTCTCATTGTCCTGACTACTAGATAATTTTTTAACGGATTCAATGCCTTCCTTCAGATCCTTAGAACTACGACTGAGCACTAATTTTTCCTCCTCTAGTAAAATACTCATGAACCTCAGATAGATTCTCCCATATTTTTTATTAGGTCCACAGAACGAAGTCTCAATGCTGGAGTATCAGTAGCACCTTTAAGAAGAGTTTATAACATATTGGGAGAAAGACCGCGCTTCATAGGACTACACCGCTTGAAGTATTTGTAGAATTGGTAGATCTGCTCACCTTTAGGCCTGATTTACACGAGCGCTGCGCATCTCGGACATGTAAAACTGCAGTTTTTCACGTCCGAGGTGCATCAGTGCTCAGCGCTGCAGGACGCGATGTCATGAATCCCCCATAGTTGAGAGTCTATGGAGGGATGCGTGATGCGCGAAAAGAACGGACATGTCCTATTTTCGCACGGACCCTTCACATGGTCCGTTGAAACAACGGCTGTGTGAACGGCCACATTGAATTACATAGGTCCGTGGGACAGCCGCTGTTTCAACGGCCGTCCCACGGATGTTTAACACGTTCGTGAAAATAAGCCCTTCGGCTACATGCACACCTGTAGGAAAATCTGCGGTTCCTACATTTTGATGTGGAAATAGGTGCGGTTATATGGTGTGGATTTTGTTATAAACTTGTGAGATACAATTCGCAAGCGGAAACGCAAGATAAATTGACATGCTGTGGATTTTAAAATACGCACCGCAGATCAATTTACATGCGGAAAAATTCTGCAACGTATTGATGGGATTACTTTGCTGGTACTGTATTACTCTGCAGATTTGCTGCAGGAAAATACACACGTAATACAAATTGTGTGCATTTGGCCTTAGGCTGGGTTCACACAACCTATTTTCAGGCGTAAACGAGGCGTATTATGCCTCGATTTACGCCTGAAAATAGGGCTACAATACGTCGGCAAACATCTGCCCAGTCATTTGAATGGGTTTGCCGACGTACTGTGCAGACGACATGTAATTTACGCGTCGTCGTTTGACAGCTGTCAAACGACGACGCGTAAATTGACTGCCTTGGCAAAGAAGTGCAGGGCACTTCTTTGCAATGTAATTTGAGCCGTTCTTCATTGAACTCAATGAAGAGCAGCTCAAGATTTACGAGCGTCACAGACGCCTCGCATAATACGAGGAGGAGCATTCACGTGTGAAACGAGGCAGCTGTTTTCTCTTGAAAACAGTGTCTTTTCACACGTAAATGCCTGCTATCGTGTGCACATACCCTTAGGGGTTATTGAGGGCACAACCCCCGTATGTGGATATCTTTGTAGTCTTTCCAAAAGGTGGCCTACAACTGGGAGTCAGTTCGGGACCGGTCACAATAAATGCTATCAGAAGAAAAAAAAAAGAATGAGGATTTTTATCAGCACTGCCCAAACCATGAGGGTTACAAATTTTTATAAAAACATAATTTATTAGGTGTAGTATCAACAGAAATTGCTACACGTTTCAGAGTTGGACAAATCCCTTCCTCAGGATTTACAGTGTACAAACCGGAGGAAGGGGTTGGTCCAACCCTGAATTTTGTCTAATACTACACCAAATAAATGATATGGTTTTTTTTAGAAAATTTCTTAAACCTCGTGGATTGCAGGTAGTGCCGAAGAAAAACCCAATTCTTTTATAATATATGTTAATTTATTTTAATACGTTTACAACAACAGAAAAGCTATCATGCAGAAAATCAAAATTACAAACGAATATCTAAATAGGTTTTTTCTGTGATTTAAAAAATTTAATGTATTATATTTTATGTACCGTAGAAACAATGTCCAGCAACTACAAACATACTTGCCATGTAATGTCAAAAAGGAAGGAATTATTTTGTATTTAAAAATTTAGACATATCAATATTTGTCCTTAAACATTATATAAAGATGATGTAATTAAACAAGGAAAACACTAACAAGTTGACTTTATATGAATATATTAAACAAAAAAACAACACACAGAAAAGCCATTTCTTTCTTTGGAAACAGTAAGTACGCCCTTGGATCTAATAGATTGAATAGCCCCCTTTGGCAGAAACAATGTCAAGCAGGCTTTTTTTTTTTTATAGCGGTTTAGTGGTCTACCAGTATCTGACATCAACTGGGAGCCATTTTTTCAGCTGTGAGTTGTTTGAGTGGTTTCTTGCGTGAAAGCCTGTCCCACAGCAGCTCAATTTGACTTCTCTACACAGATGAAGATCAATTTAAATGTGCTACATACTGTACATATTTACCTATACACTACTGTTCAAAAGTACCATAGATTTTCATACACAATTTTTTTTCTTGATGATTTTAGTTCTAACGCTTGGAGAGTTCTAGTTTACAAACAATTAACCCATTCCTACCCTGCATTCACGGCACAGGTGAGAGGTCCTTGCTGCCAAACATGCACATCGCTTGTATGGCACAGGCTAAGGAGCTGAGCCTACTCTATAAGCAGCGGGTATTAGACGTAAATGAGAATCGGAGATAGCTCTGATCAGGGCTGTTTAACTCTGGACTGCCATGGCCAATAGCAACCGCAGCATCTAAGGAGTTGGACAGAGGAGGGGTCTATCAGGCAATTGGTATCCAGAAGGGTTTCCATGGCAGCAGGCAGACTAACAAAAGCCATAATAAACAGGGGTGACACAAAATATAAAAAGTGCTTTTATTCATATGGGGTAGTAAGCACAAAGCTGTATGAGCCAGTCACCCTGACGTGTATCAACCCCTTAATACCGAAGGTATTTTAAACCTTAATGACCAAGCAATTTTTTAAAGTTTTTCCATTGTCGCATTCAAAGAGCTAAAAGCTTTTTTATTTTTGTGTCGACATAGCTGTATAAGGACTTTTCTTTTGCGGGACAAGTTGTATTTTATAATAGCACCATTTTGGGGTACATATAATTTATTGATTAACTTAACTTTTTTTAGTGGGGTACTGGAAAAATAAACAGAAATTTTGCCATTTGTTTTGTGTCTTAATTTTACGCCGTTTACCGTGTGGTATAAATAACAACTTAGTCAGCGGGTCGTTACGATTGCGGCGATACCTAATTTATATGGATTTGTTTATGTTTTCCTACTTTTCCACAGTAAAAACAAAATTTTTTTCAAAATTATTTGCTTTTGTGTCGCCATATTTTAAGAGCCAGAACATTTTTATTTTTTGACCGATGCGGCTGTATGAGGGTTTTTTTTTTTGCATGACGATTTGTAGTTTGTATTGGTACCATTTTGGAGTTTGATCACTTTTTATCAAATTCTTTTGAAGGCAGGATGAACAGAAAACTGCAATTCTGTGTTAGGGATCTGCCAGGTACTTCATCTAGGTATACTCCTGGGATTAATCAATCCACACCTGAGGCCAGACCTGTTCGACTGACACCATCTCCCACCAACCAGGGTGGCAGGCTCAGGAGTGGGAGAGCCTATCGCGGCCTGGTCTGTCGGAGTTAGCTCCGCCCCCTGTCCTTTATTACCTGCCCTGTTCTCTCCCTCAGTGCTTGTAATTCTTTTGGATTCCTGGCCCCACTGCTGCTTGCTCCAGCCTGCTTCTGCCGTGCTTCTGCCTTGCTGCAGTTCTGCTTGACCTGCTTTGCTTTGCCCCTGGCTTGCTTCTGTCTCCTTGCCCGCTCGGGTGTACTCACTTCGTCCTGGTCCTGACTGTCCGTTCGCCGCTCCGTTTCCTCGTGGCGTTCCGTGGCTACTGCCCCTTCCCTTGCATGTTCCCTGTTTGTTTTCCTGTGCACTTAGACAGCGTAGGGACCGCCGCCCAGTTGTACCTCGTCGCCTAGGGCGAGTCGTTGCAAGTAGGCAGGGACAGGGCGGTGGGTAGATTAGGGCTCACTTTCCCTTCACCTCCTTCCGGCCATTACATAATTACAAGCCTACATAATTACAAGCCCTTACCTAGTCTACCATTTCTCCTACGCTGACGCTATCATGGACCTCCTTGAGACCCTGGCCCAGCAGATGCAGGGCCTCTCCCTACAGGTCCAGGCCCTGGCCCAAAGGGTCAATCAGGGTGACGCTGCTTTAGTAGTACCCCTCACCTTACCTCTAGAACCCGACCTCAAGTTACCTGACCGATTCTCAGGGGACCGTAAGACGTTTCTCTCCTTCCGGGAGAGTTGCAGACTGTATTTCCGCCTAAAGCCCCACTCCTCAGGTTCCGAGAACCAGCGGGTGGGTATCATCATATCCCGACTCCAGGAAGGGCCCCAAGAGTGGGCCTTCTCCTTGGCTCTTGACGCCCCTGAACTTTCCTCTGTTGATCGTTTTTTCTCTGCCCTCGGACTCATTTACGACGAGACTGACAGGACTGCCTTAGCCGAGAGTCAGCTGGTGACCTTACGTCAGGGTAGGAGACCGGTTGAGGAATACTGTTCTGATTTTAGGAAGTGGTGCGTAGCTTCTCAGTGGAACGATCCGGCCCTAAGGTGCCAGTTTAGGTTAGGATTATCTGACGCCCTGAAGGATCTGCTGGTTAGCTACCCCTCGTCTGACTCCCTTGACCAGGTTATGGCCCTAGCAGTACGACTTGACCGACGTCTCAGGGAACGTCAGCTAGAACGCTTCAGTGTGCTCCCCTCTGACTTTTCTGCAATCCCCCCCGAGGTCCCGTCTCCTCGCCCCTCCACGGAGGACTCGGAGGTACCTATGCAACTCGGGGCCTCCATGTCCCCTCGACAACGTAGGGAGTTTCGCAGAATGAATGGTCTCTGCTTCTACTGTGGGGACGACAAGCATCTACTGAACACCTGTCCCAGGCGCAAGAATAAGAAGCCGGAAAACTTCCGCGCCTAAGTGATCATCGGGGAGGTCACTTGGGCGCACAGGTATTTCCCGTTAATGTGAAACGCAATAAAATTTTGCTTCCCTTTCAGGTCTCGTTTGCTGGCCGGGCTGCCACGGGCAGTGCTTTCGTGGATTCAGGGTCATCTGCTAATATCATGTCTGCGGAATTTGCTATGTCTCTAAAGATGCCTTGTATTGATTTACCTTATCCTATCCCTGTAGTAGGAATCGACTCAACTCCCCTTGCTAATGGTTATTTTACTCAGCATACTCCTGTTTTTGAACTCCTTGTTGGCTCCATGCATTTGGAGCAGTGCTCTGTACTGGTGATGCAGGGATTATCGTCTGATCTGGTTTTAGGCCTTCCCTGGTTGCAGTTGCATAATCCCACGTTTGATTGGAATACTGGGGATCTCACCAAATGGGGTAATGAATGTCTTATGTCATGTCTTTCTGTTAACTCTATTTCTCCCCGGGAGGAGGTAAACACGCTTCCTGAGTTTGTTCAGGACTTCGCCGATGTGTTTTCTAAGGAGGCCTCCGAGGTGTTGCCCCCCCATAGAGATTACGATTGCGCTATCGATTTGGTGCCTGGTGCCAAGCTTCCTAAGGGGAGGATATTTAATCTTTCATGTCCTGAACGTAAAGCTATGAGGGAATATATCCAAGAATGCCTGGCCAAGGGTTTCATTCGCCCCTCGACTTCTCCTGTAGGTGCTGGCTTCTTCTTCGTGGGGAAGAAGGATGGTGGTCTTAGGCCGTGCATTGATTATCGTAACCTGAATAAGGTCACCGTAAGGAACCAGTACCCACTTCCTTTGATTCCGGATCTTTTTAATCAGGTTCAGGGAGCCCAATGGTTTTCTAAGTTCGATCTACGGGGGGCATATAACCTTATCCGCATCAAAGAGGGGGATGAGTGGAAAACTGCGTTCAACACACCCGAGGGTCATTTCGAATACCTGGTCATGCCCTTTGGGTTGTGTAATGCCCCTGCTGTCTTCCAGAATTTTATTAATGAAATCCTGAGAGAGTACCTGGGTAATTTTCTTGTTGTGTACCTTGATGACATACTGGTGTTTTCCAAGGACTGGTCCTCCCACGTGGAGCATGTCAGGAAGGTGCTCCAGGTCCTTCGGGAGAATAATCTGTTTGCTAAGACTGAAAAATGTGTCTTTGGGGTACAGGAGATACCATTTTTAGGGCAAATCCTCACTCCTCATGAATTCCGCATGGACCCTGCCAAGGTTCAGGCTGTGGCGGAATGGGTCCAACCTGCCTCCCTTAAGGCGTTACAGTGTTTTTTAGGGTTCGCCAACTATTACAGGAGATTTATTGCCAACTTCTCGGTCGTCGCTAAGCCTCTTACGGACCTTACCCGCAAGGGTGCTGATGTCCTCCATTGGCCCCCTGAGGCCGTCCAGGCCTTTGAGACCCTCAAGAAGTGCTTTATCTCGGCCCCCGTGCTGATTCAGCCCAACCAAGAGGAGCCATTTATTGTGGAGGTTGACGCTTCCGAGGTGGGAGTGGGGGCCGTCTTGTCCCAGGGTACCAGCTCCCTCACCCATCTCCGCCCCTGTGCTTACTTCTCTAGGAAGTTTTCGCCCACGGAGAGTAACTATGATATTGGCAACCGCGAACTTCTAGCCATTAAATGGGCTTTTGAGGAGTGGCGGCACTTCCTGGAGGGGGCCAGACACCAGGTAACGGTCCTTACGGATCACAAGAATCTGGTTTTCCTAGAATCGGCCCGGAGGCTTAATCCTAGACAAGCTCGGTGGGCACTATTCTTTACCAGATTTAATTTCTTGGTTACCTATAGGGCTGGGTCCAAGAATATTAAGGCTGATGCTCTGTCACGTAGTTTCATGGCCAATCCTCCTTCTGAGAAGGATCCTGCTTGTATTTTACCCCCTGGTATAATCGTCTCTGCCACGGATTCTGATTTAGCTTCTGATATCGCGGCTGATCAGGGTGCAGCACCCGGGAACGTCCCTGGGGACAAACTGTTTGTTCCCCTGCAATACCGGCTGAGGGTACTCAGGGAAAACCATGACTCCGCTCTATCTGGTCATCCTGGCATCTTGGGCACCAAACACCTCATTACCAGAAACTATTGGTGGCCTGGGTTGCCTAAAGACGTTAGGGCTTACGTCGCCGCTTGTGAGGTTTGCGCTAGGTCCAAAACCCCTAGGTCCCGACCTGCGGGCCTACTACGTTCCTTGCCCATTCCCCAGAGACCTTGGACCCATATCTCCATGGATTTTATCACCGATTTGCCTCCATCTCAGGGCAAGTCGGTGGTGTGGGTGGTAGTCGACCGCTTCAGCAAGATGTGCCACTTTGTGCCCCTTAAGAAGCTACCTAACGCCAAGACGTTAGCTTCTTTGTTTGTGAAACACATCCTGCGTCTCCATGGGGCCCCAGTCAATATCGTTTCTGACAGAGGGGTACAATTTGTTTCCTTATTTTGGAGAGCTTTTTGTAAAAAGTTGGAGATTGATCTGTCCTTCTCCTCCGCCTTCCATCCCGAAACTAATGGCCAAACGGAAAGGACCAACCAATCCCTGGAACAATATTTAAGGTGTTTCATCTCCGACTGTCAATTCGATTGGGTCTCATTCCTTCCCCTTGCTGAATTTTCCTTGAATAACCGGGTCAGTAACTCGTCAGGGGTCTCCCCGTTTTTCTGTAATTTCGGGTTTAACCCAAGATTCTCCTCCGTCTCCCCTGGTTGTTCCAATAATCCTGAGGTAGAGGATGTTCATCGGGAACTGTGCACCGTCTGGGCCCAGGTTCAGAAGAACCTAGAGGCGTCCCAGAGCGCACAAAAGATTCAGGCGGATAGTAGACGTTCTGCTAACCCCCGGTTTGTCGTCGGGGATTTGGTCTGGTTGTCGTCCAGGAACTTGCGCCTTAAGGTCCCGTCCAGGAAGTTTGCTCCCCGATTTATTGGACCTTATAAGATCATTGAAGTCCTCAACCCTGTATCCTTCCGTCTGGAGCTCCCCCCATCATTTCGCATACATGACGTCTTCCATGCCTCCCTCCTTAAACGCTGCTCCCCGTCCTGGTCCCCCTCGAGGATACCTCCTGTTCCCGTTCTCACCCCTGAGGGGGTGGAATTCGAGGTGGCCAAGATTATGGACAGTAGGATGGTCCAGGGCTCCCTCCAGTACCTGGTCCATTGGAGAGGATACGGGCCGGAGGAGAGGACTTGGGTACCTGCCCGTGATGTTCACGCTGGGGTATTGATCAGGAGGTTCCACCTTCTCTTCCCCACTAAACCGGGTCCCCTTAGTAAGGGTCCGGTGGCCCCTCATAAAAGGGGGAGTACTGTTAGGGATCTGCCAGGTACTTCATCTAGGTATACTCCTGGGATTAATCAATCCACACCTGAGGCCAGACCTGTTCGACTGACACCATCTCCCACCAACCAGGGTGGCAGGCTCAGGAGTGGGAGAGCCTATCGCGGCCTGGTCTGTCGGAGTTAGCTCCGCCCCCTGTCCTTTATTACCTGCCCTGTTCTCTCCCTCAGTGCTTGTAATTCTTTTGGATTCCTGGCCCCACTGCTGCTTGCTCCAGCCTGCTTCTGCCGTGCTTCTGCCTTGCTGCAGTTCTGCTTGACCTGCTTTGCTTTGCCCCTGGCTTGCTTCTGTCTCCTTGCCCGCTCGGGTGTACTCACTTCGTCCTGGTCCTGACTGTCCGTTCGCCGCTCCGTTTCCTCGTGGCGTTCCGTGGCTACTGCCCCTTCCCTTGCATGTTCCCTGTTTGTTTTCCTGTGCACTTAGACAGCGTAGGGACCGCCGCCCAGTTGTACCTCGTCGCCTAGGGCGAGTCGTTGCAAGTAGGCAGGGACAGGGCGGTGGGTAGATTAGGGCTCACTTTCCCTTCACCTCCTTCCGGCCATTACATTCTGGCGTTGTTTTTTTATTATATTTTTTACGGAGTTCACCGTGCGGGTTAAATAATGTAATCATTTTATATTTGGGTTAGATACGGACGTGGCGATACCAAATATGGGTAACTTTTTACTTTTTTTCATAAAGTATTTTGTAAGGGGAAAAAGTGGGTTTTTTTAATTTTATTTTTACTTGGGACATTTATTTATTTCAAATTTATTTAACTTTATTTTTAGTCCCACTGGGGGACTTTACTGTGCAGACTTCTGATCGCTAGTATAATACACTGCAATACTTCGGTATTGCAGTGTATTATTGCCGGTCAGTGTAAAACTGACAGGCACTTGTTAGGTCATGCCTCTGGCATGGTCTAACAGGCAATTACTAAAGGCAGACCTGGGTGCCTTTGTTAGGCCCCCAGGCTGCCATAGAACCCATCGGCACCCCGCGATGCATGCAGGGATGCCAGTGGGATGAGCGAGGGAGCCCCCTACCTCTAAAATCACTCAGATGCGGTGCCCACTATTCAGCGCTGCATCTGAGGGGTTAAATATGATCGGAGACCACTGCTAGTGGTCTCCGAGCATTGCCCTGAAGCCCGAGGCTGTTACTAACAGCCGGGGTTCAGCAGCACCCTGCACGATGCGGGGAAAGTTCTTGTGAAGTGCTGATGTGGAAACGCGTAGCTTCAGAAGAACTACCCTGAACGGCCGACGTAAAAACACTATACGCCGGTCGTTTAGGGGTTAAGGTGCAAGGAGTGTAAAGGATACTGTTGAATGAAGATATCAGGTATTGAGAGAAAATGTAGCTGGGGGGGTGTAAAGTAAGGGAGTCCGATTAGAGTATGTGATAGGCCTGCTTAAAAAGATGTGTTTTCAGGTGCATGTTTTTAAACCTGTGGATGTTGGGAATTAATTGGGATTGTCCGGGGTAGCATGTTTCAGAGAACTGATTAAGAAAATAAGAAAGGTATTCGAGACAGAAGTGGGAGGTTTGGATTATGGAAGATATTTTTTTTTGTTTTTTTTTTTCATTCAATTCAATTTAAAATTTCACACAGTAAAAAAAAACATTACATATACTTTTTATCCCCCCCCCTCCCTCCCCAGCCCCTTTAGAGCGGTCTGGACTCAAATTACACACACAATCGAAAAAAGTCAGTGCGTTCCATTTCCCGCAGAAAGTTTTACAGTGCTTTTAAATTGCTGTAATGTAGTTGTTCATATTTTATTGTTTTCACCTTTTTCATCCAAACATTAACATCTTTGGGGGGCAGCTAGAGATCCATTTTCTAATGATTAATAGCTTAGCAATAAGCAGTAGCTTTAATACAACATATTTTTTTCCCCTTAGATAGATTTAGGTCAGTGTCCTCACCCAGTAGTACCAATTGAGGTTGGAACAATATTCCTGGATCTATTCTTTCCGAAATTACTTTAAAAATATCATCCCAGAATTTAGTGATTTCAATACAGTCCCATAATATATGCATATAGTCAGCCTCAGCTGCCCCACATCTGGGACAGTTAGTTTCTTCAGTTTTTCTGAGTAAGATCTATAAAAATAGTCTATCGTAGAGTCTATGTATTAAATTGAATCAACAGTTGGTTCATATTTATTGACGCTTTTCAGGATGTTCTTATATATTAGTCCCCACTTACGCTCGTCTGAGCCAGGCAAGTCCTTCTGCCATTTTCCAACACAAATAAATTTTATTTGCCCTGACTTTATTTCCATTTTTTCCCCTCATATTTATGTTCTCTTAGATTAACCCCTTCCCGACATTTGCCGTATGGATACGCTATGGAAAGCTAGTGCTTCCCGCATTTTGTCGTATCCATACGCCAAATGCATGGCACCGGATCAGAAGCTGAGCCGGAGCCGTCATTGCCGGATGTCAGTGGTATCTTACAGCTGACATCTGGCTGTAATGGGGGGGACCGAAATTAGCTTAGATCCCCTCCATTAACACCTTAAGTGCAGCGCTCAAACGTGATCACTGCATTTAAGTTGCTTGCAGCTCATCGGAACCCCAGCAATGAAATTTCCGTGGTTCCAGTGGCTGCAATGGCAACCGGAGGCCTAATACAGGCCTCCCGGTCTGCCTAGCATGGAAGTCGTTCAGGTCCAGCCCAGCGGCGGAGCCTGAATGGCTTCTGTAGGCTCTGGCAAGATGGCACCGGCTCAGGAGCTGAGCCGGCGTCATCAGCTGTGGATGTCAGCTGTATGTTACAGCTGACAGCCACCTGTAATGGCAGGAAACTGAGCTATCTCCGATCCCTGCCATTAACCCCTTAGATGTAGCGATCGAAAGCGATCGCTGCATCTTAGCGGTTGATAGCAGATCACCAGCCCTGACATGCAATCAGGGCTGCCAACTGCTGCTATGGCAACAGGAGACACAGTGGCCTTCTGTACTATCATTACGGAAGTCGATTAGGCCCCACCGGGAGGCTAAGCCTAATCGGCTTGCTGTCAGTCAATAACTGACAGATCTAATAAATTGCACTACATAGGTAGTGCAATGTATTAGAAAAAACAAAATCAGACAGTTGAACCTTCAAGTCCCCTAGTGGGACTTGAAAAAAAGTGAAAAAAATAAAAAGTTTGAAAACATAATAAAAGTTTCAAGTAATAAAATAAAACACAATCGCCCTGTTCCCCTATCAAGTCCTTTATTATTGAAAAAAAGAAATAAACCATACGTATTTGGTATTGCCGCAACCTTAAAGGCCTGAGCTATAAAAATATTATATTATTTATTGCACGCAGTGAACAGCGTAAAAAAAAACAACTTAAACAACTTAAAAACTATACCAGAAGTTCAGTTTTTTGGTAACTTTGCCCTACAAATATTGGAATAAAAAGTGAGCAAAACGTCGCACATATCCAATAAATGGTACCTATACAAACTATAGCTCGTCTCGCAAAAAACAAGCCCTCATACAGCTCCGTCGACTAAAAATGTATGGTTCTCACAACTTGGCGACAGAAAAAAACGTCATTGTTTTTACAAAAGTAATTTTATTGTGCAAAACATTGTAAAACATAAAAAAAAGTGCTATAAATTAGGTATCACCGGAATCCGACTGTCCCGCAGAATAAAGTTAGCATGTAATTTATAACGCATGGTGAACGCTGTATAAAAAAACTAGCAGAATTGTGGTTTTTTGGTTACATGACCTCATAAAAAGTAGGATAAAAAAAATTATCAAAAAGTCGCATGTACCCCAAAATGGTACCAATAATAACTACAGGTCGTCCCACAAAAAAACAGCCCTCATACCACTAAGTCTATGAAAAAATGTAATTAGTTAATGCTCCAATAAGTCAGGAAATAAAAAATATGCAGTTGTGCAGGGCCGAGCGGAACATTTCTTCTGTTTCAAGAGGCGATTTATCAAGGCCCTAAAATTAGGGAACCAGGAACTGTAGGGCCAAAACCTATCCGCTGGAAGGGACGGTGCCCATATTATTACAAGGACAACACTTTCCTAGCAAAATTCCCCAAACTGCAAAGGTGCGGAGTGGGGACCAAAAAGGGGATAAGAAAGGACAACATTCATCAGTGCGACACCGGCCTGTGCATAAAGGATTGCTTCACAGCGTAACACACATCTATGGATTATTTTGTTTTTTTTAACCCATTATTATACCACATGACTATGCCCAGCTTACATATGCCACCACATTATAAACGGAAACACCAGCAATACTCAAACAAAACTACTACCAAGCAAAATCCACGCTCAGAAAGCCAAATGGTGCTCCCTCCCCTCTGAACCCTTAAGCCTCCCCAAACAGCAGTTTACTTCCACATATATGGCATCACCATACCCGGGAGAACCCTTTTAACAATTTTTGGGGTGTGTGTCTCCAGTGGCACAAGCTGGGCACAACATATTTGCCACTGAAATGGCATATCTAGGGTAAAATATTGTTTAACTTGCACCATCTGCAGCGCATTCATTTAGGGAAAAGACCTGTGGGGTAAAAATGCTCACTACACCCCTTAATAAATGCGTTTAGGGGTGTAGTTTCCAAAATGGGGTCACTTTCTTTTTATTATTTCACATCTGAGCCCTGTAATTGTGAACCAATACTATGTAAATTGCCAAATTAGGCCTCAATTTTGCATGGTACTCTTTCACTCCTGAGCCCTGTCAAATGTCCAGGAAAAAGATTAGGGTCACATGTAGGGTGTTTCTAAACCTGGGAAACACTGCATAATAATTAGAGAGCTGTCTTGTTATGGTGGCACAAGCTGGCATATCTATGGAAAAAAAAAATCCCATTTTCACTCTGCAACATCTAGTGCACACTAATGTCTACAAAACACCTGCGGGGTTAAGATGCTCACTACACCCCTAGGTGAATGCATTGAGGGGTGTAGTGTCTAAAATGTGGTCACTTCTGGGGGGTTTCCACTGTTTTGGTTCCACAGGCGCCAAAAAATTAATCCAGCAAAATCGTTACTCCAAAAGCCAAATGAGGCTCCTTCCCTTCTGAGCCCTGCCGTGTGCCCAAACAGCAGTTTATGACCACATATGGGGTATTGCCGTACTCAGGAGAAATTGCTTTACAAATGGTGTGTTCTTTTTTTCCTTTATTTGTTGAGAAAATGAAACATTTTGAGCTAAAGCTACGTCTTATTGAAGAAAAAGGATTGTTTTTATTTTCACTGCCCAATTCTAATAAATTCTATGAAACACCAATAGGGGCAAAATGCTCACTACACCCCTATATGAATTCCTCAAGGGGTGTAGTTTCCTAAATGGAGTCACTTTTTAGGCGTTTTCATCGTTTTGTCCCCTCAGGTAATTTGCAAATGTGACATGGCCTTCGCAAACCATTCCTGCTAAATGTGATCTCCAAAAACCAAATGGCGCGCTTTCCCTTCTAAGCCCTGCTGTGTTTCTAACAGCCGTTTATGAACACATGTGGGGTACTGTTTTACTCGGGAGAAATTGCTTTACAAATATTGCGGTGCTTTTTCTGCTTCAGTCCTTATGGAAATGAGAAATTTGCTAAACCTACATTTTCTTTGAAAAATTGCTTTACAAATATTGCAGTGGTTTTTGTCCTTTAGTCCTTTTAGATTTTAATTTTCAGGGCATACTTCCAATAATTTCTGCAAAAAAACTGTTGGGTCAAAACGCTCACTATACCCCTAGATAAATTTTCACAATGGGTGTAGTTTCCAAAATGGGTTCACTTGTGGGGGGTTTCCACTGTTTTGTCCCCTCAGGGACTTTGTAAATGTGACATGGCCTAGGCAAACCATTCCTGCTAAATTTGAGCTCCAAAAGCCAAATGGCGCTCGATCCCTTCTAAGCCCTGCCGTGTGTCCAAACAGCAATTTATGACCAGATATGGGATATTATTTTACTCGGGAGAAATTGCTTTACAAATTTTGTAGTGCTTTTTCTCCTTTAGTCTTTGTGGAAATGAGAAAAAAAAAAAAATCGCTAAGCTTTTTCTTTGAAAAAATGTAGATTTTCATTTTCACTGCCTACTTCAAATAATTTCTGTAAAAAACCTGTGCGGTCAAAATGCTCACTGTACCCCTGGATAATTTCCTTGAGGTGTGTAGTTTCCCAAATGGGGTCACTTTTTGGGGGGGATTTCCACTGTTTTGGCACCGCAAGAGCCCTTCAAACCTGACATGGTGCCTAAAATATGGTCTAATAAAAATAGGGCCCCAAAATCCACTAGGTGCTCCTTTGCTTCTGAGGCCGGTGCTTCAGTCTAGTAGCACGTTAGGGTCACATGTGGGGTATTTCCTAAAACTGCAGAACCTGGGCAATAAATATTGAGTTGCATTTCTCTGGTAAAACTTTGTGTTACAAAAAAAAAATGGATTAAATATGAATTTCTGCAAAAAAAATATGAAATTTGTAAATTTCCCCTTTACATTGCTTTAATTCCTGTGAAACGTCTAAAGGGTTAAGAAATTTTCTAAATGCTGTTTTCAATACTTTGAGGGGTGACGTTTTTAAAATGGGGTGACTTTTTAGGGGTTTCTAATATATAAGGCCCTTAACCCCTTAACGCTCCAGGACATACTATTATGTCATGGTAAGTGCATCGTTCGCGCTCCATGACATAATAGTATGTCATGGAGTAAACACGGCGCCGTTCGCGCGGGGCGCGTGCATGAGCTGTGATAGCTGCTGTTTCCGACAGCAGACTATCACTGCTCAATGTGCCGGGACCGATCGCGGTGGTCCCCGCAGATTTAACCCCTCAGAAGCCGCGTTCAATAGCGATCGCGGCTTCTTAGGGGTTAATCCGCCATCGCCGGCCTGCTACACGATAGCGGCCGGCGATGGTGACTATGGCAACCGGACACCAAAAAATGGCGTCCGGCTATGCCATAGACGGAAGCCTAGTGGGTCCTGACAACGTCAGGACCCACTATGCTTGCTGTCAGTGAGTAGCTGACAGTTCTAATACACTGCACTACGCATGTAGTGCAGTGTATTAGAATAGCGATCAGAGCCTCCTGCCCTCATGTCCCCTAGTGGGACAAAGTAATAAAGTAAAGAAAAAGTTAAAAAAAGTTGTGTAAAAATAAGAAAATAAAAGTTTTAAAAGTAATAAAAGTAAAAATCCCCCTTTTTCCCTTGTCAGTCTTTATTATTAAAATAAATAAATAAATAAACAAATAAACTATACATAATTGGTATCGCCGCGTCCGTAACGGCCTGAACTACAAAATTATTTCATTATTTATCCCGCGCGGTGAACGCCGTAAAAAAAAAAAATAATAAACCGCACCACAATCACAATTGTTTGGTCACTTCACCTCCCAAAAAATGGAATAAAAAGAGATCAAAAAGTCGCATGTACCGAAAAATGGTCCTGATCGAAACTACAGTTCGTTACGCAAAAAATAAGTCCTCGCACGGCTTTTTTGAAGGAAAAATAAAAACGTTTTGGCTCTTAGAATAAGGTAACACAAAAAGTGAATGATTGTTTACAAAACGTATTTTATTGTGCAAACGCCATAAGACATAAAAAAACTATAAACATCTGGTATCGCCATAATCGTATCGCCACGCAGAATAAAGTGAATGTGTCATTTATAGCGCACGGTGAACGCTGTGAAAAAAATAGAACAAAAAAACAATAGTAGAATTGCGGTTTTTTAGTCACCACGCCACCTAAAAATAGAATAAAAACTGATCAAAAAGCCGCATGCACCCCAAGAAAACTACAATGAATTCCTCAAGGGGTCTAGTTTCCAAATTGGGGTCACTTTTGGGGGTTTTCCACTGTTTTGGCACCACAAGACCTCTTCAAACCGGACATGGTGCCTAATAAAAAAGAGGGCTCAAAATCCGCTAGGTGCTCCTTTGCTTCGGAGGCCGATGCTTCAGTCCATTACCGCCCGAGGGCCACATGTGGGATATTTCTCTAAACTGCAGAATCCGGGCAATACGTATTAAGTTGCGTTTCTCTGATAAATCCTTTTGTGTTATAAAAAAAATGGTATAAAGAGGATTTTCTGACAAAAAAAAAAAAAGTAAATTTCACCTCTACTTTGCTCTAAATTTCTGTGAAACACCTAAAGGGTTCATAAACTTTCTAAATGCTGTTGTGAATACTTTGAGGGGTCTAGTTTCTAAAATGGGGTATTTGATAGGGGTTTCTAATATATGGGCTCCTCAAAGCAACTTCAGAACTGAACTGTAACCTAAAAAAATAAATAAATGAGGCAATACTTCGCTTCTTACA
Organism: Rhinoderma darwinii; assembly: GCF_050947455.1. Lineage (NCBI taxonomy): Eukaryota > Metazoa > Chordata > Amphibia > Anura > Rhinodermatidae > Rhinoderma > Rhinoderma darwinii. The sequence continues at coordinate 185,845,163 of NC_134688.1, read as the reverse complement.
TTATACTGATAATGAGACGTGCCCACCCCGAGATGACCCCAGTTTTGACCGTTTGTATAAACGGAGACCCCTATTAGACCGTTTCAGTGCCCGGTTTTCCCAAGCATACACCCCCGAGACGTGTATTTCTATTGATGAGTCCCTGGTACATTTTAAAGCGAGGGTTCAATTCCGCCAGTACCTGCCGGGTAAGAGGGCAAGGTATGGCGTGAAGATGTATAAGCTGTGAGAGTGCATCCGGGTATACCTACAGGTTTAGGATATATGAAGGAAAGGCCACCCCCAAACCAGACTGCATCCTGGACTACAATAGGTACATGGGAGGGATGGACTTGTCAGATCAAGTCCTGAAGCCCTACAGCGCCATGCGGTGTGGTATAAGAAGCTGGCCGGGCACATCATACAGATGGCATTGTACAATGCGTATGTGCTACGTCGATGTGCAGGACAGAGGGGAACTTTCCTGGAATTTCAAGATCTAATCTTTAGGGACCAGGAAGGGGGGGCACCCAGTACTTCTGGAAGCGAGGCCACACGCATCATACCAGGGCAACACTTTCCAAGAGAAGTTCCCCAAACCGGTGGAAAGGGAAAGAGTCAAAAGAGGTGCAGAGTCTGCTATAAGAGGGGGATAAGGAAGAACACAATATACCAATGTGACACGTGTCCCGAAAAACCAGGGCTCTGTATAAAAGATTGTTTTAAAATGTATCATACATCCCTTGATTTTTAATTTACCCTGATGCACTCCGCACAGCTTACCCCCCTCATCTTTCCCTTCTGAGCCCTGCTGTGTGCCCAGGCAGCTGATAACAGCCACATGTAGGGTATTGCCGTACCCAGGAGAACCCACATTACAATTTAAGGGGTGTATATCTCCGGTGGCGCATGCTGGGCACACTATATCGGACACTGACATGCCATATATATATATATAAAATTGCAAATCTCACTCTGCACCATCTGCTGCGCATTATCTTTTACACAGTACCTGTGGGGTCAAAATGCTCACTACACCTCTAGATGAATGTCTTAAGAGGTGTAGTTTTTAAAATGGGGTCACTTCTCGGGGGTTTCAACTGTACTGGTACCTCAGGGGCTTCTGCATACATGACTTAGCACCAGAAAAGCTCCAGTAGGCCAAATGGTGGTCCTTTCCTTCTGAGCCCTCCCATGGGCCCAAACGGCAGTTTATCACCACAAATGGGGTATTGCCGCACTAAGGACAAATTGGGCAACAAAATGGGGTATGTTGTTCCTTGTGAAAATAAGAAATTTTGATAAAAAATGACATCTTATTGGAAAAAATATCATTTTTTTCATTTCACAGCCCAATTCAAATAGGTGCTGTAAAAAAACTGTGCGGTCAAAATGATAACAAAAACCATAAATGAATTCCTTGAGGGGTGTAGTTTCCAAAATGGGGTCACTTCTGGTGGGTTTCCATTGCTTTGATACCTCTGGGGCTCTGTAAATGCGACATGGCACCCGAAAACCAATCCAGCAAAATCTGGACTCCAACAAACACATAGCGCTCCATTCCTTCTGAGCCCTCCCATGGGCCCAAATGGCAGTTTATCACCACAAATGGGGTATTGCTGCACTAAGGACAAATTGGGCAACAAAATGGGGTATGTTGTTCCCTGTGAAAATAAGAAATTTTGATCAAAAATTACATCTTATTGGAAAAAATATCTTTTTTTTCATTTCACAGCCCAATTCAAATAGGTGCTGTGAAAAAAACTGTGCGGTCAAAATGATAACAAAAACCATAAATGAATTCCTTGAGGGGTGTAGTTTCCAAAATGGGGTCACTTCTGGTGGGTTTCCATTGCTTTGATACCTCTGGGGCTCTGCAAATGCGACATGGCACCCGAAAACCAATCCAGCAAAATCTGGACTCCAACAAACACATAGCGCTCCTTTCCTTCTGAGCCCTCCCATGGGCCCAAACGGCAGTTTATCACCACAAATGGGGTATTGCCGCACTAAGGACAAATTGGGCAACAAAATGGGGTATGTTGTTCCCTGTGAAAATAAGAAATTTTGATCAAAAATTACATCTTATTGGAAAAAATATCATTTTTTTCATTTCACAGCCCAATTCAAATAGGTGCTGTGAAAAAACTGTGCGGTCAAAATGATAACAAAAACCATAAATGAATTCCTTGAGGGGTGTAATTTCCAAAATGGGGTCACTTCTGGTGGGTTTCCATTGTTTTGATACCTCAACACCTCTTCAAACCTGGCATGCTGCCTAAAATATATTCTAATAAAAAAGAGGCCTTAAAATGCACTAGGTGCTTCTTTGCTTCTAGGGCTTGTGTTTTAGTCCACGAGCGCACTAGAGCCACATGTGGGACATTTATAAAAACTGCAGAATTTGGACAATACATATTTAGTAGTGTTTATCTGGTAAAACCTTCTGTGTTACAGAAAAAAATTTAATAAATTTGAAATTCAGCAGAAAAAATGAAATTTGCAAATTTAATTTCCACTTTGCTTTAATTCCTGTGAAATGCCTGAAGGGTTAAAAAACTTTCTATATGCTGTTTTGAATACTTTGAGGGGTCTAGTTTTTAAAATGGGGTGTTTTATGGGGGTTTCTAATACATAGGCCCCTCAAATCCACTTCAGAACTGAACCGGTACCTTCAAAAAAAGGCTTTTGAAATTTTCTTAAGAATATGAGAAATTGCTGTTTATGTTCTAAGCCTTGTAACGTCCAAGAAAAATAAAATAATGTTCAAAAAACGATGCCAATCTTAAGTAGACATATGGGAAATGTGAACTAGTAACTATTGTGGGTGGTATAACCGTCTGTTTTTCAAGCAGATGCATTTAAATTCTGAAAAATGCTATTTTTTGTAAATTTTCTCTAAATTTTGCAATTTTTCACAAATAAAGACTGAATATATCGACCAAATTTTACCACGAACATGAAGCCCAAAGTGTCACGAGAAAACAATCTCAGAATCGCTTGGATAGGTTTAAGCATTCCGACGTTATTACCACATAAAGTGAAATATGTCAGATTTGAAAAATGGGCTCTGAGCCTTAAGGCCCAAACTAGGCTGCGTCCTTAAGGGGTTAAAGAGAAATTGCTGCTAAAGTTCAAAGCCTTGTAACGTCCTAGAAAAATAAAGGGATGTTCAAAAAATGATGCCAATCTAAAGTAGAAGTATGGGGGATGTTTATTAGCAACAATTTTGTGTGGATTAACTGCCTGTCTTACAAGCAGATACAATTAAATGGAGAAAAATGCTAATTTTTTGCTAAATTTTGGTGTTTTTCACAATTAAATACTGAACGTATCTAGCAAATTTTGCCAGTACCATAAAGTAACATAAAGTCCAATGTGTCACGAGAAAATAATCTCAGAATCGCTTGGATAGGTAAAAGAATTCCAAAGTTATTACCACATAAATTTAAACTGTAACGTCTATGACCGAGGTTCAGACTTACCCTCTGACGGTCCCAGCCATGGATATCTGTGTTCTCGGCGACATCTTCCTCCAGGGAGACGTCGGCACTCACTTCCGGGTCCTTGGACTGTTTCCCGCAGGGCACGCACGCCCGCGCAGGCCAGTACGCGTCCGGCTGTCATTACTCAATAATTAGCCCAAATGGCTGCTGGACTATAATAAGGGCTCTGCCCACTTGATCCTTGCCTAAGCGTTGTTGTATACCCAAGTTTGTCTTGCAAATGGTCTCCCATTGTTTTCCAGCTCCCAGTGTTACCCGTTCCTGCTGCCTGTACCCTGTATCCCGTGCTATCGTATCTACTAGCCATCTACAGTGAAAGTCAAGTTTTGTCTCCGCTACGGTCTACATTGCCTCAGGTACCCGTTCTGGACTATAGACATTGTTTTGTACCTAGTTGGCCAGCTGCTACCCCGCTACACGGTACGGCCCAGTGGGTCCATACCCCGCGCCGTGACAGAAACATGTCAGATTTGAAAAATGAGGCTTTGTCAGGAAGGTCAAAAGTGGCCAAAGAGGGAAGGGGTTAATATATTTAGATTGATCAAGTGCATGTTTTAATTGAACATAGGAGAATTTTTCTTTCACAGTTAATCCAAATTCGACCATCAATTTCTCCCAGAATTTTATTTTTCCCTCATTCATTACATGAGGCAACTCTGGCACTACCTTAAATTTCTCTAAATTTAGATTATACCATAAAGGCAAAAAAACTAAACGATCCACTTGGACTGGTCTCTCTTCCTAAACGTTTGCAACATCTATGCAGGCGCTGGGCTGTTAACACATATTCCATTTCTCTAGAATTTAATTGACCAGATTCCAACACCTAATAAATGTCTAAAAAAAAATTACCTCTAGTTTTAGTAATTATCCACTGTAAGAACTCAACCCTATCCCATTCCTGGAGATATTGCACTTGGGCAGGTAAGTAATATGTTAGAACATCAGGGAATGCTAATCCCCCCCCAAATCCCTTGAGGGGCACAAATTGTCTAATTTGATTCAAACTCTCTTTCTTCCCCATATCAAGTTAATAAAGATAGTTATAATTCTTATTTTATCAGTTTTGGATATAGGTAATTCATTCCTATAAAAGGTTCATTCCAGGTTTTTTTTTTTGGCTTTTTAACTTTTACCTATGGGAAAAGGTTGAGCTCCAAGAATTATTTTATATTATTTGAGATTTGTATACCCAGCTATTTAAAACTTTCCCCTGAATATATAACTTTAATTTTATTCTGTAGTGCTAAATTACTTTTATCCAGGGACATTAATATAGCTTTTTGCCAATTGATCTCTAGACCAGAGTAATATCCAAATTTTTGAATATTAGATATAGCAGTCAAATTTTTCTTCCAGATCATTTTAGAATAGAAGCAGATCATCAGCATAGAGGACTAATTTGTTGTCTCCTCCCCCCCGCCCCCCCAAATCCATATCCTATAATATTCCTATCTTTTCTGATCAAACAGGCCAAAGGTTCGATTGCTAACACAAAAAGCAGGGGGGGGGGGGGGGGGAGGAGAGGACAACCCTGCCTTGTAGCCCTACCCAAAAAGAAAAATTCTGAGTTCCTGGCATTTATGTTAATATTTGCTCTGGGGCCAGTATATAATAATTTAACCATTTTATTGAAAGATTCTCCAAACCCCTGCCTTCCCATAAACACCCATAAGTACCCCCACTCCGTCAAAAACTTTAACTGGGTCAAGGGGCAGAATGTAGCTGGGAGCCTTCCCTTTTGTCACTTGAATATTTCCAAAGTCTCTACGGACAACTGTCTAACCATTCTACCTGATATAAATCCTTTTTGGTTGCTATGAATAATTGTAGAAATTTATTTCGCCAACCTTCCAGCCAACACTTTGTTAAACATGGACGCTAAACATTTTGCCAAAGAGATTGGTCTATAGGACTCAATTTTTTTTATGGCCATTTACCTGGTTTTAATATCAAATTGATATTTGCTTCTACCATGGAGTTTGGCAATTTGCTTTCTACCACTGCCGAGCTTAACCCCTTCTCGCTATGTGATGTAATAGTCCGTCACAGGAGTTGTCCTGTTAACGCAAACTGACAGACTATTACGTCACAGCATTAACAGGGCACTATCTCGGCAGACACAGTTTTAAAGCAGTGATAGCTTAACGCTATCACTGCTTCAAGGCCAGGACCAGAGCTAGCCTCCGATCCGGCTGATTAACCCCTTAGATGCAGCCCTCAAAACAGAGAGCTGCATCTATGGTGTTTACAAGCCGATCGGAACCCTGCAATGAAATCGCGGGGTTCTGATGACTGCTCCGGCAGACCGGAAGCCTAACAATGGCCTCCCGTCTGTTAAGTACGGAAATCTGCTAGGTCCCGCTCAGAGGCAGGGCCTAAAAGGCGATCGGCCGCAATTTCAAGATGGCGCAGACTACTTGCGACATCAGCCGTTGGTGTCAGCTGTATGTTACAGCGGACACCGTGCTGTAACGGCAGGGAATGGAGCTAGCACCGAACCCCGCCATTAATCCCTCAGATGCCGCGATTGTGGCATCTTAGTGGTTTGTAGCGATTGTCATCGACACGATATTATCGTGACTAATCCGATCGCTGCTATGGCAAAAACCAAATGCCGCTCCCTCCCTTTTGAACCCTACAGCGTGCCCAAACAGCAGTTTACGTCAACATATATGGCATCGTCATACCCGGGGGAACCAGCTTAGCAGTTTACGAGACGTGTGTCTTCGGTGGCACAAACAGGGCACAACATATTGCGCATTAAAATGGCATATCAGCTGAAAATTGCAATTTTCACTTTGCACCATCCGCTCCGCATTAATTACTGATGGAAAAACACCTGTGGGGGCAAAATGCTCACTGCACCCTTTAAAATTCCTCAAGGGGTGTAGTTTCCAAAATAGGGGTCACTACTTGGGGGTTTGTTTTGCTATTTGACCTCACAGCCCTGCAATTGCGGGCCAATGCTGTGAAAATCACCAAAATGGACCTCAAATATGCATGTTGCTCTTCACTTCTGAGCTCTGTCATATGTCCAGGGAAACGTTAAATGCCTTGAGGGGTGTAGTTTCAAAAAAATGGGGTCAGTTCTTGGGGGCTTCTACTGTACTCTAGTACCTCAGGGTTCTGCAAATGAGACATGGCACCCAAAAACCAAGCCAGCAAAATCTGAATGCCAAATAGCACTCCTGCCTTTCTGAGCCCTGCCGGGTGTCCAAACAGGAGTTTATTACCACATATGGGGTATTGTCGTACTCGGGAGAAATTGCTTTATAAATATTGGGGTGCTTTTTCCTCTTTATCCCTTGTGAAAATTAAAAACGCTGATATTCATTTTTACGGCCTAATTCCAATAAATTTTGCAAAAGACCAGTGGGGTCTAAATGCTTACTATACCCCTAGATAGATTCCTTAAGTGTTGTAGTTTCCAAAATGAAGTCACTTTTGGGGGGTTCCTACTGTTTTGGTCCCGCAGGCACTTAGCAAATGTGACATGGCACCCGAAAACCATTCCAGCTAAATTTGAGCTCCAAATGGTTCTCCTTCGCTTTTGACCCCTGCTGTGTGTTCAATCCTGCCGTAATCAGGAAAAATTGCTTTTCAAATGTTGGGCTGCTTTTTCTCCTTTATGCCTTGTAATAATAAAAAATATGTCAACATTTTATTAGAAAAAATTTAATTTTCATTTTCACGGCCTAACTCCACTAAAGTCAGCAAAAAACCTGTGGGATCAAAATGCTCACTATACCCCTAGGAAAATTCCTTGAGGGGCGTAGTTTCCAAAATGGGGTCACTTTTGGGGGGTTTCCACTGTTTTGGTCCCTCCAGGACGTTGCAAACGCGACATGGTACCGAAAACCAATCCAGCAAAATCTGTGCTCCACAATCCAAATGGAGCGGTTTCCCTTCTGAGCGCTGCCGTGGGTCCAAACAGCAGTTTATTACCACATATGAAGTATTGCTGTAATCGTGAGAAATTGCTTTACAAACGTTGTGGTTCTTTTTCTCCTTTATTCCTTGTAAAAATTAAAAAAAATTCTACAATTTTTTCAGAAAAAAGGTGGTTTTTACATTTTACAGACTATTTCCAATAAATTTAGCAAAAAACCTGTGGGGTTAAAATACTAACTACACCCCTCGATAATTTTCCTGAGGGGTGTAGTTTCCAAAATGGGGTCACTTTTGGGGGCTTTCCACGGTTTTGGCACCACAAGACCTCTTCAAACCGGACAGGGTGTCTAAAATATATTCTAAAAAAGTAGTCCCCAAAGTCCTCTAGGTGCTCCTTTGCTTCTGAGGTCCGTGTTTCAGTCCAAGAGGACACTAGGGCCACATGTGAGATATTTCTAAAAACTGTAGAATCAGGGTAATAAATATGAAGTTGCAAATCTTGGCTAAAACCTTCTGTGGTACTAAATGTTTTTATTACAAATAAATTTTGGCAAAAAAAAAATGAAATTAGTAAATTTCACATCTATTTTGCTTTAATTCCTGTTGAACGCCTAAAGGGTTAAGAAACTTTTTGAATGCTGTTTTGAATACTTTGAGGGGTGCATTTTTTTAAATGGGGTGATTTATGGGGACTTTCTAATAAATAAGGCCCTCAAAATTTGAGAAATTGCTGCTAAAGTTCTAAGCCTTGTAACGTCCTAGAAAAATAAAAGGACGTTCAAAATACAATGCAAACAAAGTAGACATATGGGGAGGTTAGTAGTCACTATTTTGTGTGGTATTACTATCTGTCTTACAAGCAAATCCATTTAAATTAAGAAAAGTGCTAATTTTTACAAATTTTCTCTAATTTCACAAATAAATACTGAATTTATCGACCAAATTTTTTTTACTAACATCAAGTACAATATGTCACGAGAAAACAATCTCAGAATTGCTTGGCTAGGTGGAAGCATTCCCAAGTTATTACCACATAAAGTAACACGTCAGATTTGAAAAAATCGGCTGTGTCATGAAGGCCAAAACAGGCTTTGTCCTTAAAGGGAATGTGTCGCGAATGAAACCTTTTTTTTAAAGTGTCGTTATTTATTTCTATTATACTTTTTGGGTTTTTTGCTGTATTTTTTTTTTCTTACATATGGTGGAAAGTATTAAAAATGTAATAATAATTTGACATGTTTTCCTATGTTGGCCACCAGGGGGAGCACTTCCCAGAATTACAGCAAGGTGAATAAGGCAAAGCAACCTGACTCACAGCTGCTGTAAATGTGGGAGGGAATGGAGGGAATCCCACCCCCCCCCTCCCACAAGCCAGGAAAAGGTGTCTTCAAATTGCTAAGTAGTGTCCGGCAGCCATTTTGGGTTTGATTCTGCAGCGGGCAGAAAAGTTATAGGACACACCAAAAGGCTATGGGTATGTTCACACGCTTACTAAACAAAGGGAAAACAGCTCCTGATTTTCAGCCATTTTTTAATCAAACTCGCGTTTTTTAACAGCCGTTTTTGGAGCTGTCTTTCTATAAAGTCAATGAAAAACGGCTCCAAAAACGTCCCAAGAAGTGATGTGCACTTCATTTTGGTGGGCGTCTTTTTACGTGCCGGTTTTGGAAAACAACCACGTAAAAAACGCCGTCGGAACAGAACGCCGTATTTCCCATTGAAACCAATGGGCAGATACTTGTAGGCGTTCTGCTTCTGATTTTTCAGCTGAAAAGATTGTGTGTGAACATACCCTTAGAATGATGAAAGTGAAGTAAATGACTTTTCAGTTGACCGGTTCACACGCCGTGTATTTGACAAAAACACATTAAAAAAACGCTTGATTACACTTGATTTTGCGTGTTTGGGGGGATGTGTGTGTGTGTGTGTGTGTGTGTGTGTGTGTGTGTGTGTGTGTGTGTGTGTGTGTGGGGGGTGCTCGCCGCTGATTCTTCAAAACAGCTGTTAAGCGGCTATGAAGAAGTATCAGCAGCGCCCGTACACACTTCGCTCTGCCACACACACACACACACGGGAAAAGTCTTAAAGGGGTCATCCAGGAAAACATGGCGCCGCACCTGTCCTCAGGTCGTGTGTGGTATTACAGCTCTGTCCTATTCACTTCAATGGAGGTGAACTGCAATACCAGATACAACCTGAGGACAGGTGCGGCGCTGTGTCTCCAATCCGGACACCCCTGTCCTGAGATGACCCGACAGGGAGGCGGGTGTCAGAGCCACCCACCGCCATCACTGCAGACAGAACCACACAACTACGGAATGAGGGCAGGACTTGTCCTGAGTGCACTGTCTCTTGTTATGGACAGATTTATAGTCACATGAACCCCGTCTGCATCAGAACCGGTAACCTAGGTCCAATCATATGACAGAGGGGGGATCACCAAAAACGCTGTGCACCCTCAGCCCGTCCATCCAGCCCTTTCCTGGTTATATCTGCTTCTGGGAAAGCTGGGTGACCACTATTACCCCTCCTACTGGAGTGCTTGGGGATGTGACTAATGAACCTCTCACACTCCAGTAGGAGGGGTAATGTTGGTCACCCAGCTTTCCCAGACCCCTGAACGGTAAATCTCTCTAGTTGTGCTGAGACTGTTTGGGGATGTGACTAATGAACCTCTCAGTCTCAGCACAACTAGAGAGATTTACCGTTATGGGGTCTTGGAAAGCTGGGTGACCACCATTACCCCTCCTACTGGAGTGTGTTTGGGGATGTGACTAATGAACCTCTCAAACTCCAGTAGGAGAGGTAATGGTGGTCACCTAGCTTTCCTAGACCCCTGAACAGTAAATCTCTCTAGTTGTACTGAGACTGTTTGGGGACGTGACTAATGAACCTCTCAGTCCCAGCACAACTAGAGAGATTTATCTTTCAGGGGTCTGGGAAAGCTGGGTACCACACTAATAGCGGGCATATTGTTTATCACCCAGCTTTCCCAGGACAGTTACATCATGTGTCCTTTATACAGAGTCTCCTGCACTACTATAGGGGGGCCGTTCGGGGGGGGGGCGTCGGGGGTCACAAGAGCGGCGGTCTGTGAGAGAGAGAGGGACTGACAGACACACACCTTACCTGCAGTGCAGCTGATCTTCATGATGGCGCCTGCTATCTCCCTGCAAACAGCTGCTCTGCTGTCTGACTCTGACCTGCGTCTGCACAGTACAGAGACAGAGAGCAGATACAATAGACGGGAACCGTTCATTGACTCCTATGCACTGTAGCTGCCGTATTCCATCTCTGTATGTGTTGTTAATCGACACATACAGAGATGAAAACAAAAATGGCAGCCCCCATAGTGAAGTAAAAGTTAGAAAAAAGTAAAACACAAAACACACAAATAAATAAAGTTTATTTTAATAACCTACTAAAAGCAATATTATATAGAATTATTTTTTTTCGCGACACCCGTCTTTTAAGGGGTTAATGTTTTCAGGAGGGCTGGTAATAATTCTTCACCAAATATGCTATATAATTCGAATGGAAACCCATCAAAACCTGGGGCTGTATTCCCTTTTACACTTTTCAACGCTGCTCTTAATTCCTCCAAAGAGGTTAGACTATCATTGACAATTTATTAGGTTTCCCTGATTCACAATAATTTTTCTGACCTAAAAAAAAAACCAATTTATTTTGCGTTTTTTCAACTAAAATTTCTTTATATTCTACTTGAACTTGCAACCATGGATTTCAATTATCTTTCGTGGGGAACTTAATACAATGTTTTTTCCATTTTATCTGAACTTAGTTTTTCTCTTGCTCAACCTGGTTATATTCTCTGTTCTATATGGTTTCCCAGACAATTAAATCCGGAGCTGTATCCCAATTGAAGGACAAAATATTTTTAATTAGAATTTTTATCTTTTCAGCATCTTGTAATAAACTAAACCAATGTGAATTCATCTTTATAGGCTTAATAGATTCCTTTCTTACATCTGGTTTCATGTACACTATGAGTGGCATATGATCTGAAATGCTTCTATTGTCCTATTTAATTTTATCTATAAATTTGTAGTAAATGATTCACTACATAACACCAAGTCAATACGTGACATTGTGTTGTGAGAACCATTATAACAAGAGACAGTATTATTTATGGGATTTTTCAATCTTCATATATCTACTAGTCCCATTTCTTCAGTTATTCTAGATAGGGGTGTTTTAACCGGGCCTCTATTACCTCCCTTAATACGAACCCTGTCCGTTAACTCATCCATAACACAATTCCTGCCACAAAGAAGCATTACAGGACAGTTATTCCGACTCCAATTATAGCTTCCTAAACACCACGGATGAGAACGGAGGTGGAACATATACAAAAACTAAAATACAAATGAATTCTTTTAATCTACAGTGAAGAAAGATGAACCTACCTTCATCATCATCTATATATTTAACAAATATTTCACAGGTACTGAGAAAAACATGTAGCTTGGGGGTTGTACAGTAAGGGAGTCCAATTAGGGAATGTGATAGGCCTGATTAAAAAGAGGTGTTTGCGGGGCACGTTTAAACCTGAGGATGTTGGGAATTAAATCGGATTGTCCGGGGTAGTGCGTTCCAGAGAACCGATGCAACACAAGAAAAGTCTTGGAGATAGAAGTGGGAGGTTTAGATTATGGAGGATGTTAATCTTAGATCAATGGCAGAACATAGACAATGGGTAGTGTGGTAGATAAAGAATAGGGAGGATATGAAAGGAAGAGCAGCACTGTGGAGAGCGTTGTGAGTGAGATTAATAATTTTAAATAGTATTCTAACTTGAATGGGCAACCAGTGCAGTGACTGGCACAGGATAGAGACATCGGTATAGTGGTTGGTCAAAAAGTTGAGCCTGGCTGCTGCATTAAAGGAACAGTGTTACCACAATTTTTTTTTTAATATGTTAAAGATGTTAGTGCTTTATTAAAAACGTTTGGATTAATTTGTGTGTTTGTGTGTTACTTTTTCTTATTTTTACACTTTTTCTTCCCTATGGGGGCTGCCATTTTTTTTTCCATTTCTGTATGTGTTGATTAACGACACATACAGACATGGAATACGGCAGCCACAGTCCCATAGGGACTGCGAACGGGTCCCGTCCCATCCAATTCTGTGTACGCCGTCTGTGTGGGAACTGCGCTTGCGCCGCTCCCACACAGTCCAATTTGAAATGCGCGCCGTCCGGCGCCATTTTCCTGTGGACCGGAAGTCGCGGCCGGACAGTAAGATTACTACTTCCGGTCGCGGCTTCCGGACTTGTGCACTTGGACCAGCGGCAGCAGACGGAGCGGACGGGCCGGAGGGAGCCGCGGCGGTAGGAGCAGGTAAGAGATTTCTATGTATGTTCGTGTTTGTGTGTGTTTACTACTGTATGTAAACCTACTACACTGTGTGTTAGCTCAAAAAATGGCGACACACAGTGTAGGAGGTTAGACCATTCAATCCCCTCGTTTATCCCGGCACTAGCCAGGATAAAGGAGGGGGGGGGGGATTCTCAGAGCTCACTAGAGCGAGTGCTTTTTACCCAATTTTGCTGCAAAAAGCAATGTGGCTGCTTTACCACATGCAATGCTGCAATTTTGGGAATAGCTCCATCTAGTGACCAGCAATGGGAAATATTATAAATTAGAATCTAATTTATAATATTTACTGACTCGTGAAAAAAATAAAAAAAATTTGAACAATGTTTAAGCACCTACACACTAAATGTTTAATTAAAAAAAAACAAACATGTTTTGCTGGCAACACATTCCCTTTAAGGATAGAGAGGGAACATGTTAGAGATAGCGGACAATCACTGGTGTGTTGTATTAGAGCAGGGTTGATGTCACGGGACGAGGTAATTGGGTCTCATCAGAGTAAAGATTGTACTGGAAGTCACATCTGCTGATAGTTTGTCCAAAAGGGGCCTTGCCTAGAGAAAAGAGGACCTAGGACCGAACCTTGAGAAACCCCAACAGCAAGGGGAATAGGAGAAGTAAAGCCAGCAGATGATACACTGAACGAGTAGTCAGAAAAGTAGAGAATAATAGCAGTCTTATTCATCCATCTGTTGTTTTTGTCAATAGTGCAGCTCAGCCTACCACAAGTAATACAAATATTCTAGGGCACACGAATAAACGTTATATTTTAATTGAATCCCCTTACATGGTCAGTGAATAAAATTTAAATCACTTGGGGATTTACCAAGATAGCTGTAATGACGGGGTAAGGAGACAGACAGGTGAGCCCTAATCTACCTGCCACTCAGTCCCTGCCTACTTGCACGACCCGTCCTAGGCGACGGCGTACAACTGGGCGATGGTCCTACGCCCAATACGTGCACGAGAGACAAACAGACAAGGGTACACAGAAGCTAAGGGAAATGGGGCAGTTGCCCACGGCAACACCGTGAGCAACAAGAGTAGTGAACGAGCCGAGTCAAACCAGGAGTGTACGAGGTACCAAACGCAGAGCAGGAGCGTAGTCAGTAAAGCCAGGGTCAAAATGAAGCTGAGGTCAATAGTAATAGCTGGAACAGCAGAGCCAGGAAACAGGAGAGAGTCACAGGCAAAGACAAGAAGCAAATGAAGGTATACATAGACCGAGGGCGGGAGCTAGAACCGTCTGGCCAGGCTGTGATAGGTTCCACCACTCCTCAGCCTACCAGCCTGAGTGTTAGCAGATCGAGTCACTCTCAGACCTAGGAGCAGATGCAGACTGATTAACCACGGGCGTCGACACAGAAGCTGTGTCTGGCAGATCCTTTACAGTTCCCCCCATTTTAAGAGGGACCACTGGACCCTTTCTAGGTGGACCTGGCTTATTGGGGAACGGAAGATGGAACCTCATGAGCAATACCCCAGCGTGAACATCCCGGGCAGCTACCCACGTCCTCTCCTCAGACCCGTATCCTCTCCAATGGACCAGGTACTGGAGGGAACCTTGGACCATCATGCTGTCCACAATCTTGGCCACCACGAATTCTACCCCTTCAGGGGTGAGAAAAGGGACCGGAGGTTTCCTCGAGGTAACCAAGGACGGGGAGCAGCGTTTCAGGAGGGAGGCATGAAACACGTCGTGTATTTGAAAAGACGGGGGTAACTCCAGCCGGGAGGAGACAGGGTTAAGGACCTCAATGACCTTGTACGGCCCTATTAACCCGGGAGCAAATTTTTTGGACGGAACCTTAAAGGCGCAAATTTTTTGAAGACAGCCACACCAGATCCCCGACCACAAACAAGGGGTTAGCAGAACGCCTTCTATCTGCCTGAGTCTTTTGTATGCTCTGGGACGCCTCTATAAGTGCTTCTGAACCTGGGCCCAGACTGTGCACAGTTCCCGATGAACGACATCTACCTCAGGATTGTTGGAACCACCAGGTGAAACGGAGGAGAACCGTGGATTAAACTCAAAATTACAGAAAAAGGGAGAGACCCCGGACGAGTTACTGACCCGGTTATTAAGGGAAAATTCGGCAAGGGGAATGAAGGAGACCTAATCATATTGACAGTCAGAGATACAACACCTTAAATATTGTTCTAGAGACTGATTAGTCCTCTCAGTTTGGCCATTAGTTTCAGGATGGAAAGCTGAGGAGAAGGACAGATCAATCTCCAACTTCTTACAGAAAGCTCTCCAAAACAATGAAACAAATTGTACCCCTCTGTCAGAAACAATATTGACAGGAACCCCATGGAGATGCAGGATATGTTTGACAAACAAGGTAGCTAACGTCTTGGCATTGGGTAGTTTCTTGAGGGGCACAAAGTGGCACATCTTACTAAAGCGGTCTACTACAACCCACACCACCGACTTACCTTGAGATGGAGGCAGATCGGTGATAAAATCCATGGAGATATGGGTCCAAGGTCTCTGGGGAATGGGCAAAGAACAGAGTAAGCCCGCTGGTCGGGACCTGGTAGTCTTGGACCTAGCACAAATTTCACAAGCGGCGACGTAGGCCTTAACGTCTTTAGGCAACCCAGGCCACCAATAGTTTCTAGCAATGAGGTGCTTGGTACCCAGGATGCCATGATGGCCAGATAGTGCAGAGTCATGATTTTCCCTGAGTACCCTTAGCCAGAATTGCAGGGGAACAAACAGCTTGTTCTCAGGAAGGTTCCCGGGAGCTGTACCTTGATCAGCCGCAATTTCGGAGACTAAGTCAGAATCAACAGAGGATATTATTATACCTGGGGGCAAAACACAAGCAGGATCTTCCTCCGAAGGAGGGCTTGCCATGAAGCTACGCGACAGTGCATCAGCTTTAATATTTTTAGACCCAGCCCTATAGGTGACCACAAAGTTGAATCTAGTAAAAAACAACGCCCATCGAGCTTATCTCGGGTTTAGCCTCCGGGCAGATTCTAGGAAGACCAGATTCTTGTGGTCGGTAAGGACCGTTACCTGGTGCCTAGCCCCCTCCAAGAAGTGGCACCACTCTTCAAATGCCCAAGATTTCGCGGTTGCCCACATCATAGTTACTCTCAGTGGGCGAGAACTTCCTGGAGAAGTAGGCACAGGGATGGAGATGGGTGAGGGACCTGGTAACCTTGGACAAGACAGCACCCACTCCCACATCGGAGGCGTCAACCTCCACGATGAATGGCTCCATTTGGTTAGGCAGAATCAGCACTGGGGCAGAGATAAAGCACTTCTTAAAGGGAATGTGTTGCCAGCAAAACATGTTTTTTTTTTGTTAGTTAAACAATTAGTGTGTAGGTGATTAAACATTGTTCTAATTTTTTTTAACGAGTCAGGAAATATTATAAATTGGATTCAATTTAGAATATTTCCCAGCACTGGTCACTAGATGGAGCAATTCCCAAAATTGTAGCATTGCATGTGGTAAAGCAACCACATTGCTTTATGCTGCAAAATTGGGAAAAAATCCCTCGCTCTAGTGAGCTCTCAGAATCCCCCCTCCTTTATCCTGGCTAGTGCCGGGAGAAAAGAGGGGTTTGAACGGTCTAACCTCCTACACTGTGTGTCGCCATTTTTTGAGCTAACACACAGTGTAGAAGGTTTACATACACTAGTAAAACACACTGAAACACGAACATACATAGAAATCACTTACCTGCTCCAGTCGCCGCCGCTCCCTCCGGTCCGTCCGCTCCGTCTGCTGCCGCTGCTCCATGTGCACAAGTCCGGAAGCCGCGACCGGAAGTAGTAATCTTACTGCCCGGCCACGACTTCCGGTCCACAGGAAAATGGCGCCGGACGGCGCGCATTTCAAATCGGACTGTGTGGGAGCGGCGCATGCAACGTTCCCACACACACGGCGTACACCATAGTGGATGGAACGGGCCCCGTTCGCAGTCCCTATGGGACTGGAGCTGCCGTATTCCATGTCTGTATGTGTCGTTAATCGACACATACAGAAATGGAAAAAAAAAATGGCAGCCCCCATAGGGAAGAAAAAGTGTAAAAATAGAAAAAAGTAACACACAAACACACAAATAAATATAAACGTTTTTAATAAAACCCTAACATAAAACTGATATAAATTTTTTTTTTGGGGTGACACTGTTCCTTTAAGGATCTCAAAAGCCTGGACCGCCTCCGGAGGCCAGTGGAGGAGATCAGCACCTTTGCGAGTAAGATCCGTAAGAGGCTTAGCGATGACCGAGAAGTTAGCAATGAATCTCCTGTAATGATTAGCAAACCCCAGGAAGCACTGTAACGCCTTCAGGGAGGCAGGTTGGACCCATTCAGCCACAGTCTGAACCTTGGCAGGGTCCATGCGGAATTCATTAGGAGTGAGGATTTGACCCAAAAATGGTATCTCCTGCACCCCAAACACACATTTTTCGGATTTAGCAAAGAGTTTGTTTTCCCGAAGGATCTGGAGCACCTTCCTGACATGCTCAATGTGGGAGGACCAGTCCTTGGAAAACACAAGTATGTCATCAAGGTACACTACCAGAAATACCCCCAGGTAGTCTCTTAAAATCTCATTTATGAAATTCTGGAAGACCGCGGGAGCATTACACAACCCAAACGGCATGACGAGGTATTCGAAATGACCTTCGGGCGTGTTAAACGCAGTCTTCCACTCAACCCCTTCTCTGACTCGGATAAGGTTATAAGCCCCCCGAAGATCAAACTTAGAGAACTATTGGGCCCCCTGAACCTGATTGAAGAGATCAGGAATCAAAGGAAGGGGATACTGGTTCCTTGCAGTGACCTTATTCAAGTTTCGGTAATCGATGCACGGCCTAAGACCACCACCCTTCTTCCCTACAATAAAAGGAGCCAGCACCTACCGGAGAAGTAGAGTGTAACCCGTGGCCAGGCTTTCCTGGATATATTCTCTCATGGCCGAACGTTCGGGACAAGAGTGATTAAATATCCTACCCTTAGGGAGCTTAGCTCCTGGTTACAAATCGATAGCGCAATCATATTCTCTATGAGGAGGTAACTCTTCGGAGGCCTTTTTAGAAAAAACATCAGCGAAGTCCTGAATAAACTCATGTAGGGTGTTCACCTCCTCAGGGAGAGAAATAAAATTAATAGAAAAACAGGACGTCATGCATTCATTACCCCATTTCGTAAGATTCCCCGTATTCCAGTTAAACGTGGGATTATGGCTCTGCAACCAGGGAAGGCCTAAAACCAAATCGGACGATAATCCCTGCATCACCAGTACAGAACACTACTCCAAATGAATGGAGCCAACAATGATTTTAAAAACAGGGGTATGCTGCGTAAAATAACCATTAGCAAGTGGAGTGGAGTCGATACCCACTACCGGGACAGGTTTAGGCAAATCAATCAATGGCATAGCTAGAGACATAGCAAATTCCACAGACATAATATTAGCAGAAGACCCTGAATCCACGAAGACACTGCCGCTGGCAGACCTACCCTCAAAAGAGACCTGAAAGGGAAGCAAGATCTTATTAGGTTTCAAATTAACAGGAAATACCTGTGCGCCCAAGCGACCTCCCCTGTGGTCACTTAGGCGCGGAAGTTTTCCGGCTGCTTATTCTTACGCCTAGGACAGTCGTTTACTTGATGATTGTGATCCCCACAGTAGAAGCAGAGACCATTCTTCCTGCGGAGCTCTCTACGTTGTTGGGGAGACACGGAGGCCCCGAGTTGCATTGGTTCATCCGAGTTTTCCGTAGAAGTACGAAGCAACGGAACCTCGGGAGCCATCATAGGGGAGCCAGAGGGCGTTCGACAGACCCAATCTAAACTGGCACCTCAAGGCAGGGTCATTCCACGAGAAGCTACACACCACTTCCTAAAGTCAGCAGTACTCCTCAACGGGTCTCTTACCCTGATGTAAGGTCACCAGTTGACTCTCGGCAAAGGCAGTCTTCTCAGTCTCGTTATAGATGAGCCCGAGAGCAGAAAAAAAAAAAAAAAAGGTCAACAGAGGAAAGTTCAGGGGCATCAGGAGCCAAGGAGAAGGCCCATTCTTGGGGGCCGTCCTGGAGCCGGGACATAATTATACCCATTCACTGAGTTCAAAAACAGGGGTATGCTGTGTAAAATAACCATTAGCAAGTGGTGTGGAGTCGATACCCACTACCGGGACAGGTTTAGGCAAATCAATCAATGTAATCGCTAGAGAGACAGCAAATTCCACAGACATAATATTAGCAGAAGACCCCGAATCCACGAAGGCACTGCCGGTGGCAGACCTACCCTCAAAAGAGACCTGAAAGGGAAGCAAAATCTTATTAGGTTTCATATTTATGGGAAATACCTGTGCGCCCAAGCGACCTCCCCAATGGTCACTTAGGCGCGCAAGTTTTCCGGCTGCTTATTCTTACGCCTAGGACAGTTGTTCACTTGATGCTGGTCATCCCCACAGTAGAAGCAGAGACCATTCTTCCTGCAGAGCTCTCTACGTTGTTGGGGAGACATGGAGGCCCAGAGTTGCATTGGTTCATCCGAGTTTTCCGTGGAAGAACGACGCAAAAAAACCTTGGGAGCCATCATGGGGGAGCCAGAGGAGAAGGCAAAAAAACTTTCAAGTCGTCGTTCCCTGAGACGTCGGTCAAGACGTACCGCTAAAGCCATAACCTGATCTAGAGAGTCAGAAGAGGGATAGCTAACAGGTCTTTCAGGGCGTTCGACAGACCCAATCTAAACTGGCACCTCAAGGCAGGGTCATTCCAGCGAGAAGCTACACACCACTTCTTAAAGTCAGAACAGTACTCTTCAACGGGTCTCTTACCCTGACATAAGGTCACCAGCTGACTCTCGGCAAAGGCAGTCTTGTCAGTCTCGTCATAGATGAAAGTTCAGGGGCGTCAGGAGTCAAGGAGAAGGCCCATTCTTGGGGGCCGTCCTGGAGCCGGGAGACAATTATACCCACTCGCTGGCTCTCAGAACCTGAGGTGTGGGGCCTTAGACGGAAATAGAGTCTACAACTTTCCCGAAAGGATAAAAAAGTCTTCCGGTCCCCTTAGAACCGGTCAGGCAACTTGAGATGGGGTTCAAGAGGTGAGGTGGAACAGCAGAGCCAGGAAACAGGAGAGAGTCACAGGCAAAGACAAGAAGTAAATGAAGGTATAGATAGACCGAGGGCGTGAGCTAGAACCGTCTGGCCAGGCTGTTATAGGTTCTCCCACTCCTCAGCCTATCAGCCTGAGTGGTAGCAGATCGAGTCACTCTATCAGACCTAGGAGCAGATGCAGACTGATTAACCACGGGCGTCGACACAGAAGCGGTGTCTGGCAGATCCTTTACAATAGCAGTTAGGAATAGGATCATTAATTTAGATAGTGGGGCAAGAAGAGTAGAAGAGCCTAGGGACTTCTTCAGTTATTGGGTCAAATGCTGAAAAGAGCAATTGGATCAATGCTACTTTGGGACTTCGGGATGTTGTACATCACACCTAGAGCACCGCCGAAGAAAATGAGTTTAAGATGCGTGCCAAGGTTGCAATCGTCTATGTCGCGAGATTCGGAGTGTAGGGGGGCTGCTTTATTTAGGGCACTTTTGACATTGAAGACTGAAAAGTGTCTAGAAGTGTTAATGGCATGTAGACTTCTGTATGTGTAATGGGTAGGCGTATCCTGAGATGGCAGAGAATTGTTCATAGTAAAGGAGAGAACGTTTTCGTCAGAGAGCGGGAGGGGATAGTTAATAATGTCAGAAGAGCCAGAAGAAGACCAGATCAGGTGAATTCCCATCTTTATGTGTAGGAGAGTTAGTAAGTTGTGAAAGGCATAGGGAGGAGGTTAGGATAGAAACGGGGAAGCAAATGAGTAGAATGGGTTATCATTGGGAACGTTTAAGTCACCCATAATTAGAGTCGATGTTTCACAATAAAGGAAATGAGGAAGCCAGGCAGCATAGTGATCCAGAATCTAGCAGGGTGAGCCCAGGGGGCAGTAGACAACCGCCACTCACAGGGAGAGTGGGTGGAAGAGTCTGAGGGTATGGGGCTGAATGGAGGGGAATGGGAGAGAGGGTATCAGGGGGGAATAACCTGTGTGGGGAAAGTAGTATGCCTACTTATCCACCGTGCCTGTTTTCAGGTCTGATAGTATGAGAAAAGCACATACCACCATAAGATAGAGAAGCAGGGGAAGAGGTGTCAGATTGTTGATGCTATGCTTCTGTAAGAGCCAGGAGGATAAGAGAGTTTGAAAGGAAAAGGTCATGAATAACTTTGTTGCACATGGACAGAGAGTTCTAGAGTGCACAATTAAATGAGAAAGGAAAAACACAATGAATAGTACAGCCTGTTACCTCTATGTACAGTCCGAAGAACTCATCAAAAGTAATCTTCATAGAAGCTTTGCGATAAAAGGCCTTTCCTCTGAATTAGAAACATAACACAGAATCTGTTAGCACAAAAACACAAGGCTCTGCACCAAACTGTATGGTCACCATGGATCTTATCATTGTGGAATAGTCTCCCAGCGGATTTACTTAAAAAAAATAATGAAATACCTAAGGCTCTGTTCATGCTTTCACATGATAAACTCTTCTCTCTAGTAATATAAAAACAGAAACCAGACAGATTAGATTATAAATTACTGTAAAATCGGTGGGGCAGATTTTAACAGATGTGTTAAGTGGATCCCAATACATGCATCACAAATCCATGATGCCAGTGTGAACAGAGCCTAAAAGCTTCCAGACATTTTTAAAAGAAAACAGATTTATACATATATGAATAACTAACGATGGGGACGTTGAAAAAACTAAGTACAAGTACTAAAGCATAAACCTTTAGATCAAATTATATTTAATGAAAAATATAACAAACTACAGCCACAGATTTCTACAGCATGTGGAGTGAAATAATTCTCTGATTGTGATAGAGAGTTGGACAACCAATTAGAGGGGGGGGGGGGTGAAGGACCCTCTGAGTAACCAGGTAACAGTAAAGAGCTACATTACCAATAATACGGCTCATAATAGTAGCAGTCAGCCTCATCATGTGCCAGATTATGAAGGCAGTAGAGGTCTGGAGCATAAAAGACTGAGCTACAAACAGAAGAGGACTCGCCATTACTACACACAAATTTAGGAGCACAGACAAGTTCTCATTTTTGAAGAACAGAAATCCCGACACTCATGTATCTTATAATTCTTTTCATCTTTCTCGAAGCATTAAAATATGCAGCAGGACGCGTTTCGGACCGCCCTGAGCCTCTCTCAACTACTTGATATATTTCAAATAAAACAAATCAACTTAGTCACCAGTGACACGCTTACTATATCACAGATACGTTGCTTTGTTTATTGGTTGCAGATACAGCAACCAATAAACAAAATAGCATTTTCCTATTAATAACAAATATGCAATCGCATTATATAAAGAAAATATAGCACTCACAACTTGATACAATAGAACAGAAGTCTCCTCAAGAGATCAACAATTCTGGTGAGATTTGAAATAAAATATAAAACTATAAACAAAAAGAGCAATGATATTTGTAAACATTATGACAAATAAGTAATTTCATATTCTCGGTTTAATTCCTTTGGTTCAGGGTTTGTAGAACATGTAGCTTTATTCTGATGCATATGCCTTTTCACGGCGCTGCATCAGAATAAATAAATAAACCGAGCAAGGAGCCGTTAAATCTCCCTGTTCTCAGCTACCAGAGGTAGCTGAGGGCATCCCTGCTGTTTTTTTTAGTTAAACAGTTAGTAAATACATGATTAGACATTGTTCTAATTTTTTTCACAAGTCAGGAAATATTATAAAATTAGATTCTAATTTATAACATTTTCATGGGCTGGTCACAAGAGGGAGCAATTCCCAAAATTGCAGCATTGGCATGTGGTAAAGCAACCACATTGCTTTATGTTGCAAAATTTGAGATTTTGCCGCCATTTTTTGAGCGAATGCACAGTGTAGTAGGCTTACATACAGTGTTAATCACACACTAAAACACTAACATACACAGACATAACTTACCTGCTCCTGCCGCCGCCGCTCCCTCCAGTCCATCCGCTCCTAGTGCTTGCTTCTGAACACGTCTGGAAGCCGCGACCAGGAGTAGTCATCTTACTGTCCGGCCGCGGCTTCCGGTCCACATGAACATGGCGCCGGATGTCGCTCGACCGAAGACCTTCCTTTTGGACTGTGTGGGAGCGGCGCATGCGCCGTTCCCACACAAACGGCGTACACCATAGTGAATGGAACGGCTCCCGTTCGCATTCTCTATGGGGATGTATGTGCCGTATTCCATCTCTGTATGTGTCGTTAAATCGACACATACAGCGATGAAAAAAAAAAGGGCAGCCCCCATAGTGAAGTAAAAAAAAAAAAAAATAAAAAAACACAAACACACAAATAAATAACATTTATTTTAATAAAACACTAAAAGCAAATTGATCTAAAAAAAATTTAATAAAAAAAAAATGTCCTTTAATAAAGAATAAAAAAAATTTAAAACCCACTTTTTCCCCTTACAAAATGCTTTATTATTAAAAAAAACTAAATAAAGTAAAAAAAAGTTACACATATTTGGTATCGCGCATCCGTAACGACCCAGACTATAAAGCTATTACATAATTTAACCCGCACGGTAAAAAAATAAAGTAAAACACAATGGAAAAATTGCAGTTTTCTGTGAATCCTGCCTTAAAAAAAATGTGATAAAAAGTAATCAAAAAGTCGCATCTACTCTAAAATGGTACCAATAAAAACTACAAGTCGTAAAAAAAAAGCCCTCATACAGCTGCATCGGCGGAAAAATAAAAAAAGTTATGGCTCTACAAATAATTTTACTGTGTAAAAGTAGTAAAACATACAAGATCTATACAAATTTGGTATCGTTGCAATCGTAACAACCCACTGAATAAAGTTATTGTTTTATTTATACCACATGGTAAACGGCGAAATTTCTGTTTTTTTTTCTATCCCCCCGAAAATAAGTTAGGGTATGTTCACACGGCCTATTTACGGACGTAATTCTGGCTTTTTTGCCCCGAATTACGTCCGAAAATAGCGCCTCAATAGCGCTGACAAACATCTGCCCATTGAAAGCAATGGGCAGACGTTTGTCTGTTCACACGAGGCGTAATTTACGCGCCGCTGTCTAAAGACGGCGCGTAAATAGACGCCCGCGCCAAAGAAGTGACCTGTCACTTCTTTGGCCGTAATTGGAGCCGTTATTCATTGACTCCAATGAATAGCAGCACTAATTACGCCCGTAATGGACGCGGCGTTCAAGCGCCTGCACATGCCGTTACGGCTGAAATTACGGGGAGGTTTTCAGGCTGAAACATCCCCGTAATTTCATCCGTTACGGACGCCCTCGTGTGAACATACCCTTAATCAATCAATTATATGTACCCCAAAATGGTGCTATTAAAAAACACAACTCGTCCCGCAAAAAAAACATAAATCTATACAAATTTGGTATCGTTGTAATCGTAACAACCCGTTGAATAAAGTTAGTGTTATTTATACCACACGGTAAACAACGTAGATTTAGGACGCAAAAAGAGTGGCAAAATGTCAGGTTTTCTTCTATCCCACCCCAAAAAAAAGTTAACAAACGTTAATGAATAAATTATATTTACCCCAAAATGGTGCTATTAAAAAGTAAAACTGGTCCCGCAAAAAGCAAGACCTTATACAGCTATGTCGACGCAAATATAAAAAAAAAGTTATAGCTCTTGGAATGAGACTATGGAAAAACGTTAAAAATAGCTGTCATTAAGGGGTTAACGTAACTTGTTCAATAACTAAAAATGTCACTGGAGTGTGTGTTTTTGTTGACTGGGATATGGTGTGGGCAGTAACAAATTCCCTCATCTTAACGTTGATTTATGTGGTCTCCCAGGTTGGATTGTGTCTCCAACATATAAGAGACTGCTCGGACACTTCACCAGATAAACCACATTCCTTGTTTCACAGGTAAAATACCCGGGGCGGGATCTGGAGCAGGAATCTAAGGCCCCATGCACACAAACTTATTTTTGCGGCCGCATTCATTTCAATGGGCCCATGCCCACGGTTTCCAGGGTCTGTGCATTGCCCAGGAGCCTGGACCGCAAAAAGAACTGACATGCCTTCTTACGGCCACATCTTGCAGTCCAGGCTCATAGAAATTAATGTACGCGGCCATGTGCACGGCCCACGATTTTCAGGTGGCTCGTGGGTTACACTCCGCAGCCATCCGAGCCGCAAATCACGGCCGTGCACGCCACTACGGTCGTGTGCATGAGGCCTTAGAGATTAATTTCCTATAAACTACATGCCAATACAATAGCTACATATTATCAGTTCAGCAGGACCTTAAGTGGATTAAGGCTGAATCTCCACCCAATACTATTCTCGGAGGATCAGGCATATTGCAGGGTTTGCGGACGTATAAATCAGGGGTCTCAAACTCGGCAGGGTAAGTGGGCGCATATAGAAAAAAATGGGAAGTTGACGGGCCGCATTACTTTCAAATTTGATACAACACAAAATTATTGTTGATAAATGACTTATTTGAAATAGTATAACACTATATTACTATGATAATAATAATACTACATTACTATAAAATTAATACTACATTACTATAATACCGCTAGGTTTAAGATTTGATATTTCTCCACGTGCTTATTTCAACAATCCAGTTTTCCAGTTTAAGTGTCGCTAAATGCAGTCCGGCAGCTCAGTTGGCAGCGTTTGGCAGACACACGTCAGGATTGGTCAGCCCCTTTTTAGATCGTGCCACTGTGCCCTCTGTGGATGCTGCCGCAGTGCCCTCCGCGGATGCTGCCGCAGTGCCCTCCGCGGATCCTGCCACAGTGATATGGTCCTGACATCACTGGGACTCCTGCTCTGGGGAATTCCACAGAGTCCCGGAGCAGAGCCTGTACTAGCGCTCTGCTCGGGACTCCGCTCTGGGGAAGACCCTGACACACTGTCCATATATGGACAGCGATGTCAAGGAATTCCAGAGTCCCGGAGCAGAGCCGATACTAGCGCTCTGCACGGGACTCCGGCTCTCGAGAAGCCCCAGACATCGCTGTTCATATGTGGACAGCGATGTCAGGGAATTCCAGAGTCTAGCGGCTCTGTGTCCCGCGGGCCGCAGATGACAGCCCCAGGGGCCGCATGCGGCCCGCGTGCTTTAGACCCTTGGTATAAAATCAACAAATTCTCTATGGTCTGGATACTGCTGACCGTGGATAATCTACAGAAAGCCATTACAGAAATTAAAAGGGAAGGTTAATAGCATCGAACAGCAGCTGCAAGATACTTTCGCTCTCAAAAACTTGCGGTTTCTGAGTTCACTTTCCTCACTATAAGTATGTAAAAGGGAATTCACAGTTTCTTTCAATGATGCAGAGCTCCGACTTCAGAGGACTATTCCTTAAAAAGAGAGTGTACAGACGGCAGGATTTATCCGCTTGACCCAGATAGGTTGGGAAACCTGCAACAGGTGGTAGTTAGCAGTCCTCAAATTCAAGAAGCGACTATGCTAGCTCTCACATCATGTCTCTAACATCATGTCCTCTCTCTATCTGAAACTGAAGCTTTCTTTCTAAAACTGAGCTCCTTGTGTTCCCACCATCTACTAACATCCCTAAACCTGATGTCTCCATCTCAGTGTGTGGCACTATCATAACTCCTAAGCAGCACGCCTGCTGTCTTGGGGTTATTTTTGACTCAGATCTTTCCTTTACTCACATTCAATCACTTTCACGCTCCTGTCATTTTCACCTCAAAAACATCTCCAGAATCCACCCTTTTCTTACTGAGGAAACAGCCAAAACTCATTGTGGCTCTGATTCTCTCTCGTCTTGAGTACTGTAACTCATTACTAGTCGGTCTTCCCCTCACTAAACTCTCCTCTCCAATTTATCCTTAATTCAGCAGCCAGGTTCATTTTTATGACCAATCGCTATACCAACACCTCTACCCTGTGCCAGTCACTACACTGGTTGCCCATCCCCTTCAGAATAAAATTCAAAAGTATTACTCTTACCCGCAAAGCTCTCCACAGTGCTGCACCTCCTTACATCTCCTCCCTCATCTGTCTGCCACCCTACTCGCGCTCTACGTTCTGCCAATAACCTTAGATTAAAATCCTCCATAATCCGAACCTCCCACTCCCATCTCCAAGATATTTCTCGTGCTGCACCAGTTCTCTGGAATGCGCTACCCCAGACTCAGATTAATTCCCAATATCCACAGTTTTAAACAAGCCCTGAAAACAGATCTTTTTAGACAGGCCTATAACATTCCCTAATCGGACTCCTTTCCATGGCCCACTTTTACATTAATCATCAGAATAAGATTCCCTCACACTCCTTGCAGTTCATGTCTGTCATACAGAGATACTGGCTGGTGACCGGCTCATGCAGCTTGAGGGTATGTTCACACGTAGTCAACAAAAACGTCTGAAAATCCAGACGTTTTTTTACCAACTCGCATTTTTCGCGGCGTTTTTTACGTCCGTTTTTGGAGCTGTTTTCATTGGAGTCTATGAGAAAACAGCTCCAAAAACGTCCAAAGAAGTGTCCTGCACTTCTTTTGACGAGGCTGTATTTTTACGCGTCGTCGTTTGACAGCTGTCAAACGACGACGCGTAAATAACAGGTCGTCTGCACAGTATGTCGGCAAACCCATTCAAATGAATGGGCAGATGTTTGCCGACGTATTGGAGCCGTATTTTCAGACGTAAAACGAGGCATAATACGCCTCGTATACGTCTGAAATTTGGCCGTGTGAACATACCCTCATGTGTACCACCCCATGTGTATAAAAGATGGCTAGACCATTGTACTGAACCAGCACTTTTACACTTTGTGTCTCCCTTATTTCCTCATAGATTGTAAGCTCTTGCGAGCAGGGTCCTCACTCCTCTTGTTTGAATTGTAAATTAAATTTGTCACTATGTAATGTCTGATATTGTCGGTTTCATGTTCCAAATAAATTGTAAAGTGCTGCGTAATATGTTGGCGCTATATAAAGATTATTATCAGAGAGTTTGCCATGCTTTTTAACGGAGAGGACGGGGTCGCTGTGCTCCAAAAAAACAAACAGATAGGCAGATCGCCAGAACATCTGTTTAAACAAGGTCACAGGTCATTAGTTAATATTTCATCCTTCACAGATGAATATATTACAAAAGAGACTTTCATTCAGCCCTGTGCATCAGTTAAATATAAATTTCAACTGTACAGTGATCTCCAGAGAAACCAGTTTTTTAATTGAACCGAGATCCACTGTCACAACTGAAGAAGTCGGACAAATTACTGATGAGACGGATATATTTCGACTTGAGGCTTAGAGTTAAAGGGAATGTGTCACTAGAAAATATTTTATTTTTAGTTCAACAGTTATTATATACATGATTAGACATTGTTCTAATTTTTTTACGAGTCAGGAAATATTATATATTAGATTCTAATTTATAACATTTCCCTGTGCTGTTCACTAGAGGGAGCAATTCCCAAAATTGCAGCATTGGCATGTGGTAAAGCAACCACATTGCTTTCTGCTGCAAAATTTGAGCAGACTCACTCGCTCTAGCGTCCTCAAACAATCCCCCCTCCTTTATCCTGGCTAGTGCCAGGAGAAAGGAGGGGATTGAATGTTCAAACCTCCTACACGGTGTGCCGCCGTTTTTTGAGCGAATACACAGTGAAGTAGGCTTGCATACAGTGGTAATCACACACCAAAACACGAACATACACAAACATAACTTACCTGCTCCTGCCGCCGCTCCCTCCGGTCCTAGTGCTTGCTTCTAATCACAGGTCCGGAAGCCGCGACCGGAAGTAGTCATCTTACTGTCCGGCCGCGGCTTACGGTTCACAAGAAAATGGCACCGGATGTCGCTCGGCCGAAGACCTTCCATTTGGACTGGGTGGGAGCGGCGCATGCGCCGTTCCCACACAGACGGCGTACGCCATAGTGAATGCGAACGACTCCCGTTCGCATTCTCTATGGGGATGTATGTGCCGTATTCCATCTCTGTATGTGTCATTAATCAACACATACAGCGATGAAAAATAAAATGGCAGCCCCCATAGTGAAGAAAAAGTTAGAAAAAAAAAAAAGTAAAAAACAAACAAATAAAATGTATTTTAATAAAAACACAAAGCAAATTAATATAAAAAAAAATATTTTTTTGCGACACCCTTCCTTTAAAAGTCTTTTAGTTTCTCCAATATATTATCATCTTGTTGAAACTTTAGGTTGTCAAAAACAATGTTGTAAAAATAGTGGGTGCTCTGTAAGACAATTTAACGAAGAAAGAAAATTTGCCTCTATGTTGGCTGTTGGATGACATAATAAAGCCTGATGTTGAAGCAGGTTTCATACTAATGATGGACAGATAGGCATATTAAAAAAAAAAGTAATGCGTCATCTATCCAACAGCGACACGTATGAGAAACCAAATCAGAACCCAGTTTTTAATATTAAGAAAAAAATGTCTGATCTGATCTCCAAATATATGACGGCTAAGGTTAGATAAAAAAAACAAAGACATTTTTTTTTAAGCATTTCCCCAGTAACTCCTATTTTCTATACCTTACTACAAGGTACACAAAACCTTGATTGCTCCCCCTGGACAATCCATAGTTGTGTCAGTACATGTACTGCTATCTTCACATGTCTATTCTTTAATCAAAGTGACTTGTTTCCTTTTGTTGAATACTTCAGGTTTTTAGAAATATTTAGAAAAACATTGGGAATATTTCAACACTCAGCTGACTGGTTACTATAGATGTGACAAGTTTATACATATCTGTACAACAAAGTATGCCATACAATGGTTCTTGAAAAAGTAGTTTGTTTTCTGGGGAACAAAAGAGATTTCCTATTGGACCTTAAAATGGTCATTGTATACGATAACTACTTTATGTTTTAAGACACCTACTAATTACAAAAGCGGGGATCTGCAATGGGTACAAACGTGAACTACCTATATGCAAATGACTATATGCTACATCTTGAGTAAAATTATGTATACCCAAATCATTTGTTTCCTCAACATGCCAAAGTCTGGCGTAGGTCTATAGATTATATTTTTTTGCATATGGGAGGGGCCATTTAATTCCTTGAAGATAGTCTTTGGTTATTTAAATTTTATGTGGGAGGAATTAAAATGACCTTTTACTTGACCAGGCAAAACTATATTTTTGGAAACATTGGTTGTGAAGGAAGTGAATGGACATTTGTCCACAGATTTATATAATAGACCCATGGAAGGCAAAATTCTACCAAGGAATAATAGACTAAAAGCACCTAAGTAAGAATATCACTGACAAAGAAACAATACAATGCTAGACAAGTTCATATGAAAACATTTAATACTTTAATGGATTAAATCCAATATTATATAAAAAATGTGGTTAAAACAATACAGCGCATCAGGTGTGGTGGGTATTCGCAGGAGTTAATGGGAGTCGGTCACAGAATGTCCATATTAAACTAGTAAGTGTATTGTAGACGTTAGAAACAGGTTAGTCTCTTCTACAACACCCTGTTACTAGTTTAATGCTGACATTCTGGTGATAGACTCCCTTTAAAAGGGGTTTGACCACAAAGAAGAATGTTTATTTAACTGGTTCCCCGACCGCCCACTGTATTTATATGGGTGGCGGTCAAGGTCCTTAAAACCCGCGACATAGATCTTCTATGGCGCGGGTTTTAGCTCGGCAGCTAAATGTTGGGTGCCCGGCCGTCAGTGACTGCCGTAGACCCTGAAGAGAATACAGAAGCAGCTTTCACGGTTTCTATTTTCTCCGATAGCATGTACACAGTTCTCAATGAGCGCGGTGTATAGAGTGGTACAGAATAAGGGCAGCGGCAGAGCCGCTGCCTCTATTGGTCCCGGTGTTCATGTGACTGGTCACATGATTGCCGGGATGCCATTAGTGGGCGGCTGCTGTTGGGTCTAACTAGAAACAGAACAGCCCTATTAGAGCAATAGTCACTATAAGAGGGGATGTGGATTTTGATGCGGAAACTGCGTCGGAATCAATGCCAAAGAACGGCCAAAACCGCCTCCCATTGATTTTAATGGGAGGCGGAAGAGTTTCTTTTTTCCATGGTTCCGTCTCTGACCTCCCATTGAAATCGATGGGAGACAGAAAAATAATTTTCTGCCCGTGGCGCCCAATGGTCACGGACGAATGAAAATCGCCACGAAAACCGCAGCAAGAAAGTGCAGGCAGGTCAAAATCTGCCTCAAAATTGCATGCGAACAGGGCCTTTGAGGGACAGACTAAATGAATAAAAAAAGTAAAATTAAAATAAAGTGCAAATAAACGAATGATAAATATAAAAGCAACCGAAAAAGAAACTGTTCCCGACACCAATTATTGTAGTAATGCTAGCCCTGACCCAATTACCCTAAAATAGACATGTAATAGATCAAAAGTTTTGGTAGACAATGACTATCACAAATAAAAGGTCTATTTTATGGTAAAACTATATTACCAGAAAAAATTAGCTGAAAAGTAAAAAAGCATATTTTTTTAACTATTATTTTCAAACTATGTCTAAAAATGCTAAAAGAGCAAAAAGGATGTGTATACAATTGCTAAAAAATAAACCTGCAATATCTTGGAATAAACTATGCAAAAATCACTTCGCTTGCCCAACAAATAATAAAAAATAAAAAAGTTATAGCCGTTTAACAAACGCGTACTAAAAAGGCTAGATGGGGTATGGGGTTAGATGGGGTATGGGGTTTGGTCCTGAAGGCTCAAAAAAGCCCCGGTCCTGAACCAGTTGAATAAAGCAAATTATAAACACATTTTGTATTTAAACTCATACACAAATAATCATCCTGTGAAGAGTTATTACAATTAGATAGTATGTTATACACTTTGAACACCAGGTGGCCCCAATGTGCACAACCACCTAATGAGCTGGGTGCTAGTGGTCAAGCATGCTCAGTCACTCTCCACACAGCCAGGTCTCTGCATAGTGATCCTCTGTTCTGCAGAGCAGCCAATAGAAATAGCTTTCTGCTTGTCCTGGAAGGAGCAGAGCCTCTGTAATAGCATGGCACTATAGCTGAAGAGACTCCTTTATGCTTGTTAGGATTGTTAAAATGGATTGGAAAGAAAGAAGGGACATAGCAGCCAGAGGTGAAAGGAGTCCGATTCAGCTCAGAGTTCGCCCCACCGCAGCATGAATTAGAAGCAGAACCAAGGAAGACACATGGAAGCAAAAGAGATGAGAGCCTTATTTTATTTTTAATGGTAGAAACCATTAAAACTATTTATTTAAAACAGCCATTCACAACATAGCTGGACTTTAGGGAAAAAAATGATGCACGTCATAACCCCCTTTAAGCTATTCATTTTCTCACTGTTGCAGACTTTAATTAATTATGATCAATTGGTTAGTGTCTTTTATTCACATTTATTACCGTATATGGCGGTTTAGGTATAATTATACACCTGAATAGGAGGTCTATAAAGTATCCTTTTATGCACTTGCTTGATGACATAACCTGATTAAATGAATGTGCTGTACCACTTTTTATATAAATGAAATCTTTTTTTCTAACACTATATATATATATATATATATATATATATATATATATATATATACCGTAGATAGATATTAATGTACTGTCCTGCTTCGCCCACATGAGTATATGTTGTATTGTTGGTTTTAAACATTTTTCATTTGATATTGTATTGAATAAATAAAACTGATTGTTTTCATATGAAATAGAGTCTAGAACTGTATTGTTGCTTTGTCGATGATACACAGATTTATATAGGAAAACCACTGACCGGAACAGTGTCCTTCATTTTGAGTGTGCTCATTCTTATTTCGGTGAAAAGGGCTATCCCCAAATCACAATTCCAGAGGATTAGATGGATTGTTTCGGATCCCACATTACGTGAATGAAGGTTAAACGAGTTGGAAGACAAAGTTCAAAGAGAGGATATCTCCTTCATATATTGTCCACAGCAAGATAAGCGTTAACATCCAATCCAGACAAAGACAGGAACAGACAACGTATCCCGATTGTACATAAACTCCACACAGTGGCTTATAAAATAGATCATATATGGTTAAAAATCATTCTGAGACATACACCAATATAGTAGAGTTTAGGAATCCCCATTGATTTAGCAATAAAAAATAGCTCAAAATGTTCAGGACAGGTTGGTACAGGCCGATTATT
This sequence comes from Rhinoderma darwinii, assembly GCF_050947455.1. Taxonomy (NCBI): domain Eukaryota; kingdom Metazoa; phylum Chordata; class Amphibia; order Anura; family Rhinodermatidae; genus Rhinoderma; species Rhinoderma darwinii. Next base: position 185,812,165 of record NC_134688.1, on the reverse strand, counting down.
ACAGTAAAATGAAAGTGTCTCGACAAACTTTTTTTTTATAACCAAGAAAAATGTCACATTTCATTACCTACGTGGTTCACAATGTAGCTAACACACAGGTAGATCTTAGAATATAAAGGGATATTTTACCTGTGAAACAAGGAATGTGGTTAATCTGGTGAAGTGAAGTGTCCGAGCAGTCTCTTATATGCTGGAGACACAATCCCACCTAACAGACCACGTAAACAAACAATAAAAGATGAGGGAATTGGTTACTGCCCACACCATATCACATTAAACAAAAACACACTCTCTCTCATCTTCAATTTTAATCTATTGACCAAGTTCAGTTACCAAAGAGTAGTGACATTAAAAAGATACTACCACAGAGAGGGGCTTTGTATACATTTTCTACAAACCCAGGAACCAAGGGATTAGGACAGATAACATAAAATTGCTTATTTACCATAATGTATTATTGCTCTTTTGTTCATATTTTCCGCCTAGGCTCACCAGAATCGTTGATATCTGTGGGAAGACTCCGGTTGCTATACTGTATCAAAAGTTGTAAGCGCTATATTTTCATTATATAATGCTATTGCATATTTAGGTTATTAGCAAGAAACTAGTATTTTGCTAACTGGTTGCCATGACGACGACATGTGACATTATCAACATGCAACCGGAAAATATTAGAGTTGATTGTTTCGTATGAAACTAAACAAGCAGTTGAGGAAGGACGGGATGAAAATGAAAAGAATTATAAAAGATGCGAGTGGATTTCTGTTCATCGATCTTCAAGGCTGGTCATTCCCGTGTACCACATCCATAGCAGAGTGCTGACCATCTTGGAATTACAAGTTGTCATTTTTGACTAAAGGTACTCTTTAAAAAAGGTCAACTTTGCAGAAAACTAAAGTTTCTCATGTGTTCCATTAAGGTATTACATAGGTTAGTTTAATACCGGTCCTCCTCCTATCACTAGGTGTCGGATCTACCACTCTGGTTACATAGGAACAGCCTGAAGCAGGTTTCAGTGAGTCCCCTATGGGCTGTTACGCACAAGGTTCTCCTGGGGGGGGGGGGGGGGGGGATGGGGCAGACAAACTATCACAATTACTCTTGATTATGTAGCTCACAGTCCAGGATCTCTGGCTCTATACCAACAGAGTAAATCCTTATTTTATATAGGAGAATATTGCGGGAAGGATAATGACACTGTCCTCCCAGCAGGCAGAGATGGTACTGACTCTAGCTACTCATGTGATGCTGCACTGAGGCATCATGGGATTGATAACGTAGCACATTGGGAGAATGAACTCGTCAGATCCGGAGAAGTCAGGAGGCCAGACTACAGGGAAATACAGACAGTATACATAAAAATTACTCAAATTTGATATTTGAATATTATGAAAATTTGAGATTCCACTGGAGGTTTTCTTTAGGAAATTGGTACGGTTAACATTTTTCATAGGAGTAACCCTTTATTTTATTTGTTGGTTCTGCATATGACACATTAAATAAACATATTACATCCCTTGGCGTTTTGTTTCCAATCAAGTAAAATGTTGGGTATTGACAACAAAACCGTAAAATGCTTACGCAAAATCTATGCAATACAATGTATTAAAAAGGTTTAAAATATTTCAGACATATTTTTTACCAGTAGTATGCATTTATATTTGTGACTTGTTAGCATAGATACCGTTTTCCACAATATATTAAATAAGAAATATATCTAACATGTTAACAATAAATGTAATGCCTTTATTCACATAAATGATCATAAAGCTATACTCTGATTTATATTAATACATTAAAGCAATCAGCATTAATCTGACACATTATACTTTGGGTTTAAGAAGCAGTCCTTAACTGAACGCCAGAAAAAGTTGTGATACAGTCTACATAGTCAAGTCATATCTGTCAATCCATAACATAAGACACTTTAGTGTTACTGTTGGTCCTTAAATAAGATGTGCAGCAAGTAGGATTATTTTAACGCCACTTCGCAAACAAAACATATTGTGCTAGCAGTTTTATCAAAGGACAATTTAAATTTTTTTTATTCTTGTCATTTGAAGTGGTCTCAAAAACTGCAAGGAAAAGCAATGCAAAGGTATTACCAATATTTCTCCAAAAGGCCACACTACTCAAAACCTAAAACCACACAACTCCAGTATGTAGATATTGATGTGGGTGATAATTTCATTCCAAACGTGATCTGCAGGGGACATGTTGACAACAGAACCTGACAATAGTGCAGCCTCAGGTTTAGGGCTTAGAACTTCAGGAGATTAGATCTCCAGATAGACATTAAATAAAAGGCAGTTTTAATATAATCATGTACATCTAAAGGGCTTTTTATACATTTTCCCTCAAAGTTACCCTCATACGGATGCAGGATACTCAGATCTATGCTGCTGTTTCTTAGTAAGGGCACTGCAAAGTAATGGTTCAGCTGGGTTAGAAAGACCCTCTAATTTGGAATTCATAATATCAAATACAGTGGTGGTCAAAGTAGCATGTGAATGTCTATTCTGAAAGTATATGGACATCTAAAATGTCTGCACTGCAAGATACCCTACAAACAGTAGCATACATCTGATCCACCCTAACGCCTTATGCACAGGTCCGTGTGCCGTCCATTTTTCACGGACCCGATTTACCCGCTAAAGTGAATGGTCCGTGAAGACTATCGGTACCACACGGATGGTGTCAAAAACGGCCCGAGTGGCACAACAGTCGTGTGCATGAGGCGTAAGTTCTTTAAATATGATTTGGGATGAAGTGGGTTTCAGCTTTTTAGTGGGATTTATTCCTCAGTCAAACTAATGTTCCTACAGATCTGGAAATAATATAACAATTGGATCTGCATAGAACATTGAACCCTGCTGAAAGTGGATCAGCAGCATGCGATTATGATCAGTCAAACTTTAATGCTGGACATCCGTATACATTGCGGTGTTATTGTTCTTAGTGTTCAAAGCTACCAATTTCCAAAGAAGGACTTTCTATAAACCAAATGTACATTTTAGTCTAGTGACCCTTTGGAAAGCTATAGAAGTAGATAATGTATGCAGCTGTATGTCTATAATCCGCACATGACACAAATATTTGGTAACGTTTCTATACCAAACCCATCATTTAATATTTAATTGCATTTAAATGATTTGATTTACTTCTCATATAAGGCACTTCTTGTTAAAGTATCCATTCATTCAAATCAGTGTAAATGACAGGTAGACTTCCAGATGACAGGCACCATGGGAAGTAATTGCACAATTTGTCACATAAAATATAAACTTGAACACTACAAATAAATTTTTCTCTTGTATCTTTCAGAAGTTTGGTAAAGCCAGTTAACCAGATAAAAATTAAAAAAACAAAAAAAAAAAAAAAAGTTTTTTTCTCTCATAAATTTCTAATAAATTTTAGAAAAGGTTATTTACATAAAACATAGAACAGTTCTGTACCGCTAATCTGCTTCAGATTCTGAAACAAGGAAAATTACCTAAAAAAATACTGTGCAAAGTAGAAAATATAAATAGTGTCTCAAATATATATATATATACACATATACATACTCATTCATTTATAAAAATGTTGTTTCTTCCATTTCCCCATTCCCTGTGCTCCTAATTATTCGCTCTGGAAAAATGCTTGTATTGCATCTTAGGCTTACTTTTGAATCTTTAGAAATACATAAATCAGACAGCAATGTAGAGGAATCTTTTGACGCATCCTGAAAAGTTGATATTTGCATTGGGCTACCAGATTCCTTTAATAAAGGAGTAGATGTTATCCAGCTCATCAAACCAATGTCTGACTGGTCCATCTTTGAATTAAACTGGATCATCTCATCCACATACATAGTTTCAGATGCCACAGAACAGTCAAGAGTGTGTGGCTGGAAAGCAATAAGAGTTTGGTCTTTTTCATTCACAGAAAGGGAAGGGATTGGATTGGAATAGAGGATGCCCACTGTTGGCATTTTTTTCTCTTGATTAGGAAAGTAAAGAATTTGGGTCTCTCTCTCTTGGTCCAAGTTGCCCTCCGTTTGGTTCCTAACTGAATGAAGATCACTTGCAGTTGACAAGGTGGTATTGAACTGTCTTTCTGGAACAGATGTTGTGATGGAACTCTGTTTATTGACATGAGATAGGCATTCTGGATGTGCTTTCAACAACTGGTGTCCAACCTGAACCTGTGTTGGAAACATTGTCCCTTGGATAGATTTACATAAAAACCTAAAATAAATTAAAAGAATAAAAAATAAATAAAAAATTCACAAATGGGAAGCATCTTAATAGTCAATACACAGTTAAACCTTTCCAAAAGACGACCCCCATCTAGACCCGATGTTCCTGTGTTGGGCACAAAAGTTAGTAAAATTGAAAGACCAACATTTGCCTCTTTGAGAGGACCATCCCCCTAGAAGGCCAGTTTTCTGCTATTTTGTCTGGTTGTGGTTTCCCTGTACTATTTAAAAACGTAAACCCATCCAGATGTGGGAACACAAGCAGACACATAAACCTTCTTCAGGAAATAAATGACTCTTAAGGTTGCGGTCTCCAGTGTACATTATATTTGATACGGTTAATGTGTGGTACCCATTTTAAGTTACTTTGCATTAATTGGAATAATATAGATTCAACACAAACAGATTTTTTTAAAATGCATCTAAAATAAAAAAAAGGAAGCAACTGTCTTGATTAACCCTTTAGTGACTAGAAGCATTTTTTTTTTTTCCAATCACCGCATTTCAAAAGTCAGAACTTTTTTTTTCTGTAGTCCTAGCCGTATGAGAGCTAATTTTTGGCAGGACAAAGTTGTACTTTTTTATGGCACCATTTTGGGATACATAATTTATTATTTTCTTGGGGTTGGGTGGTGGGGAATAGTTGAAAACATTCTGACACTTTTTTTCTTGCATCTTAATTTTACATCGTTTACTGTGTGGTATAAATAACATAACTAAACCCTTGATATATATGCCTTCGTCTCACAGTACTCCTGCATCTCCTGAGTTGTCTGCTGCACCGATGGACGAGATGGGGCATGAGATCGCCATTGCACGTGGCAGCCCATGTGCTCAGGTACATAAAGCCATTTCCTCTGTCTCCTCTTTACAAGCAACTCCTTTTGCGTGGGACGAATGCTCCAATCCTCCCTAATTCCCCTCCCTTGCAATCCCCTGCACATCCTAGTCCGGATTACCTTGTGACTGTAGCCACTAAAACTTTTGTTGGCTGACTTGCACAAATCATTGAATAGTGATTTGTTGAGAGCAATGGGGAACCTTCAAGAGGAGGTTACTTCAATAGGAGAACGTACTTCCCATATAGAGCATAAAATGTCTGAACTCCTTGGAGCCCATAATGAAATTGTGGATGTATCTACTGCTATGGAAGAAGATCTTGAATCACTTAAAGCGAAGTTTGCTGATATTGAGGACCATTCCAGGAGGAACAACCTGAGGTTCAGAGGTATCCCTGAGCAAATTAAGGCGGATCTACTTTCAGAATTCATGGTGGACTTTTTCACGAGTTTGTTCCCTTCTGCCTCTCCAACTGATCTAATCATTGATAGAGCTCATCGCTTACCTAAGCTGAAATGTTTGCCTCCCTCAGTTCCTAGAAACGCCATAGTACGCATCCATTTCTTTCACATCAAAGATGGATTGGTGGAAGCTTCTCGTTCTGAACCTACCCTACCTGCAAGATTTCCCCAGATTTCCATATTTGCAGACCTTTCTGCGGCTACCCTGGCCAGGAGGAGAGCGTTTGCTCACAGTACTAAGATTCTTCGAGCTCAAGGCATACCATATAAATGGGGCTCCCGATCAAGCTTGTCATTTCCAAAAATGGCACCAAGATAGTGGCCAATTCACCGGGAGATGACTCTCCTCCGCGAAGATCCGGGACAATTCCATCCACTCTCCCCACGGATTTTGAGACCGTGTCCCGCAAGAAGAAGGCGGCAACTTGATTTGTTCATTTTTCTGATCATCATTTTAGTCCCAGTATGGGTGAGGACATTCTAACTTATATTTTTTCTCCTTAGGTTTGTACACAGGCATGAAGCTAAATGCCGTGAATGCCATGTTATTTTCTTTAACTTTCTGGTATGTTCTACCTGGACCCCAACTTAGAATGTAACTCTGTAGGTGGGGTTTCCTGGTCTGGATATGCCAAGATTCCCGGTGACTTTTCATTATTATGTTGTTGTATTTGCACTTTGTTTTTTCTTTCCCTCTGGATATTGTTCTATCTTGCTTCTAGGAAATGTATTTACTCTATGCATGAACCTTGCACGGATGCGGCTGTGGAGACTCCCCTTTTTTTGATAGTTTACTGTTCATTGTCAAAATATAAGAAGTGCATGGACATGACTCTTCTTTAAGATTGTATCACACAATGTTAAGGGATTAAATTCCCCATTCAAACGCTCTAAATTGTGGTCTGAGGCTCTGCTTTCCCAGGCGGATATTTTATGTATTCAAGAAACGTACCTTAACAAAGAGGATGCTCATAGGCTTAAAGAGGCTCTGTCACCAGATTTTGCAACCCCTATCTGCTATTGCAGCAGATCGGCGCTGCAATGTAGATTACAGTAACGTTTTTATTTTTAAAAAACGAGCATTTTTGGCCAAGTTATGACCATTTTTGTATTTATGCAAATGAGGCTTGCAAAAGTACAACTGGGCGTGTTGAAAAGTAAAAGTACAACTGGGCGTGTATTATGTGCGTACATCGGGGCGTGTTTACTACTTTTACTAGCTGGGCGTGGTGTATAGAAGTGTCATCCACTTCTCTTCAGAACGCCCAGCTTCTGGCAGTGCAGATCTGTGACGTCACTCACAGGTCCTGCATCGTGTCGGCCACACCGGCACCAGAGGCTACAGTTGATTCTGCAGCAGCATCAGCATTTGCAGGTAAGTAGCTACATCGACTTACCTGCAAACGCCGATGCTGCTGCAGAATCATCTGTAGCCTCTGGTGCCGACACGATGCAGGACCTGTGAGTGACGTCACAGATCTGCACTGCCAGAAGCTGGGCGTTCTGAAGAGAAGTGGATGATACTTCTATACACAACGCCCAGCTAGTAAAAGTAGTAAACACGCCCCGATGTACGCACATAATACACGCCCACTTGTACTTTTACTTTTCAACACGCCCAGTTGTACTTTTGCAAGCCTCATTTGCATAAATACGAAAATGGTCATAACTTGGCCAAAAATGCTAGTTTTTAAAAAATAAAAACGTTACTGTAATCTACATTGCAGCGCCTATCTGCTGCAATAGCAGATAGGGGTGGCAAAATCTGGTGACAGAGCCTCTTTAAACACAAAAAGTTCCCGCATATTTTCTCGGCCCCAGCTGTGGGTAAGAAGTGTGGAGTCTCCATAGCGGTAAAGGACTCAATCACTTTCCATTTGCAAACTGCACTTATTGATGAGCAGGGTCGTTAGGTTATGCTACTATGTCTTCTTAACAATATTCAGTATACTATGCTATCTGTATATGCCCCTAATTATAAACAATACAGTTTTTTTGCGTAAGAGGATATCCTTGGCAAATCAACATAAAAGGGGCTCATTGATACCGGTGGAGGACTTTAATTTGACATTATGGCCTACTATGGATTCTACATCTACTGTACGCTGTAAAGAACCTACTCCAGCTTTTTCAGCGTTACACAAACATGGTCTTTTTGATATCTGGAGACTGCATCATAGTGACCGCGACCACACCTTTTATTCTAACTCTCATAGGGTTTATACGAGTACTGATTTCTTTCTAGTTGACAAGGATCTCATCAACTGCACTCAATCTGTCTCAATTGGTTGCTTACAATGCTCGGATCATGGTCCGATCTCATTATCCATACAGGAACAGTTTAGTAGGCCGCAGGATTCAGTCAGGCGTCTTAATAATTTTGTTCTTCATCATCCCAAACATGCTTCCCAATCCAAATCTCAATTAGAGGAATATGTTTCTTACAATGATAATGGTCACACGCCTAGTTGTCCATTGAGAAACTCATTAGCATAAAGCGAATATAGGTCATAACTCAGTCAAAAATTATCGTTTTTCTAAATAAAAAACACTGCTGTAATCTACATTACAGCGCTGATCACATCATGTACAATATAGGGCACTTATAATGTGGTGACAGAGCCTCTTTAAAAGCACATAATGCTAAATCTCGGATCCCATTTATGTATAATACTAGGAAGGAACGCATAATGGACCCTAGGGGGATAGATAATACCCTGTCAGAATATTATGAGTCACTTTACAACTTAAGGAACGATCCCCTCACCATACAACCCCAACTTGATAACATTAAAAATTTCCTAGCCCAATTGGATCTACCCTCCATTTCTCCTACCCAACTACAAAGCATTTCCATGCCCATAACTGAAGGGGAGATTCTCAAAGCTATATTGTCGCTTAAAGGCCATAAATCCCCTGGACCCGATAGTTTGGGGGTATGTTCACACAACAGCACAAAATACGTCTGAAATTCAGGAGCGGTTTTCTCCTGAAAACCGCTCCGTAATTTCAGACGTTTTTGCATGTACTCGTGTTTTTAGCGGCATCCATTATGGACGTAATTGGAGCTGTTCTTCTTTGGAGTCAATGAAAAATGGCTCCAAAAACGTCCCAAGAAGTGCCCTGCACTTCTGACGCGGGCGTAATTTTACGCGCCATCTTTTGACAGCGACGTGTAACATTACACCTCGTCTGCGCAGAACATCGTAAGACCCATTGCAAGCAATGGGCAGATGTTTGCAGATGTATTAGAGCCGTTTTTCCAGGCGTAAAACGCCTCCATTACGTCTGAAAATAGGTCGTGTGCACATACTCTGAGAAGACCTACAGTACTAATTGGTAAGATCATTTTAGCTCCCTATCTGGCTAGAACATTTAATGAGGTAATCAAACATGAAGCCTTCCCCCTTGAAATGCTCAAAGCACTTGTAGTCGCCTTACCCAAACCGGGTAAATCTCTGGATGTCCCTTCCAATTTTCAGCCCATTTCCCTTCTGAATACAGACCTAAAAATCTACGCAAAATTTTTATCAAACAGGCTTGCAGATATGCTTCCACAACTGATTAGCCCTGATCAGGTGAGGTTGTTAAAAGGGTGGCAAACAGTAGATAGTACTCGACGGTTTATAAATATTGTCTCAGAAGCGGAGGTTCGGCGATAACATTCTCTGCTCCTTACCCTGGACGCGGAGAAGGCGTTCGACCGCATCCATTGGGGTTTCCTACAGGAGGTATTGGGGGAAGTTTGGAATTCAAAATTCCTTCTTGTCTGCTATTATGTCCTTGTATATCTCTCCCTCCGCCCAGGTGTATCCCACGAGTGCGCTGTTGACCCCATTCTCTATAACTAAATGTCACAAGACAGGGCTGCCCTTTATCGCCCATGATATTTACTATGGTCATGGAGCCATTTGCAATGGCAGTCAAAATGTCGCCTCATATCAAAGGAGTTTCCCTAGGCCCTACCGAACATCGTATAGGTCTCTTTGCGGATGAGGTCATATCTCCTAGCGACACTTTACCCCACGTACTCATTAAGGAATTTGGAGAGATTAGTTACTATAAAGTTAACACCTCTAAATCTTTAATTCTAAATATGGGTATCCCCAAACTTACACAGTTGAACCTGCAAAGGAAATTTCCTTTTAAATGGTCTGAGGGAGCGATTCCTTACTTTGGTATCTCTCTTACTTATCCTTGTTGTAAGTTGGTATCGATCAATTATAATACCTTGCTGCAAACTTTAAACAAAGATGTCGTATCTTACTCCAGGTTTCCTTTGTCTTGGATGGGTCGTACATCTGCATCCAAAATGTTATTGCTTCCTAAGGTGTTGGACTACTTTCTAAACCTTCCTATCCCGGTTCCCAAATCTGTATTGAGGCGTATTCAAACGGTTTTTACAAGGTTTATTTGGAATGGTAAGAGGACTAGGGTTGCTGCGAAAATATTGCATTTGCCTGTAGCTAAAGGAGGTTTGAGTTATCTGAACATTACTGCTTATTATAATGCGACAATTTTGGATCAATTGAAACAATGGTGGATATGTGATTTAAATAAACTTTGGGTGGAGGTCGAAGCTCACATATTAAAATGCCCAGACTTGAAAAGTTGTGTTGGGCTCTTCTAGGATGGGGGAATTCATAGTTGGTAATTTACCTCCCACGATCAAAGCGTCTCTTCAGGTATGGAAAGGAATGTCTAATAATGCCTCTATTCTCCCTCTTAGGCGTAGTATGGTTTCCTTAGATATGGTGCAGCGTTGTATACCCAACTCCAATTTCTCTGACTGGCTTGCCATGGGTGTTGTGTCATTGGAAATTTTGTAAGAAAATAATCTGCTACTGCCCTATTCTACACTATCTTTCAAATACGGTTTGCACCCTAGAGACTTTTAGAATTATCTCCAGTTAAGGCATTTTCTTTCCTCTGTTAAATTTACTTTTACCGGCCCTCTTCCCAGTTATGAACAATTCTTTTATAGCCCTAAACTGGCTTCTAATGGTAGATCTAAGGCTTATGGGGCGATCCACCAGCATGAATCTTCTCTGTTTGCACTTTATTTCATACAAAAGTGGGAATTGCAACTTGGGAGTTCATATAGTTCTAAACAATGGGAGGCGGCATTTAAAATTTGCTCCAAGTCTCGCTGTGTATATCATTTGGAAGCTTCCCGGAAGCTGCTATATAGATGGTACATGACTCCATACCGCTTATCCAAATTATTTCCCAATGTGTCTCACAATTGTTGGCATTGTCAGGATTCCATTGGTTCTCTACAACATGTCTGGTGGAGGTTTGACCTCAGAATTCCCTTCTGGGCAGATACAACAATTGTTAAATGATATACTTGGCTTCCATGTTCCTTGGGAACCGGAGGTAGCGCTGCGGTCCCTGAAATTAGATGACCTTGGTACTGAGAACAGCACAATTGTAGCTCATGTGCTGAATGTGGCAAGAACGAGTATTGCCCAGAGATGGAAAAGTCTATTGCGGATAGAGTAGAAATTATACTTAAAGAGGCTCTGTCACCAGATTCTCAAATCCCTATCTCCTATTGCATGTGATCGGCGCTGCAATGTAGATAACAGTAACGTTTTTTTTTTTTTTAAAAACTTTACTTTTGGCCAAGTTATGAGCTATTTTATATATATATATATGCAAATGAGCTTTGAAATGGACAACTGGGCGTGTTTTTATTCGTATGTCCAACTGGGCGTGTATTGTGTTTTTAACTGGGCGTGTTTACTTGTTTTACTAACTGGGCGTTGTGGAGAGAAGTGTATGATGCTGACGAATCAGTGACCAATCAGCATCATGCACTCCTCTCCATTCATTTACACAGCACATAGTGTTCTTACTAGTACGATGTGCAGCCACATACACAAATGTCCTGATAATGAATACACATGATCTCCAGCCTGGACGTCGTGTATTCAGAATTCTGACACTTCTGAATCCTTTCTGTGAAATTTCCAGCAAGGGAAACGAAATCTCGTTTACCTCGTAATCTCGCGAGATTACACGTGGCTTGCTGGAATCTCACAGAAAAGATTCAGAAGTGTCAAGCTCATTTGTATATATATTATATATATATATATATATATATATATAAAATAGCTCATAACTTGGCCAAAAATGAACATTTTTAAAAAAGAAAAACGTTACTGTTCTCTACATTGCAGCGCCGATCACATGCAATAGGACATAGGGATTTGAGAATCTGGTGACAGAGCCCCTTTAAGGTTCAATATAACTGTGTTATGGAACATTTAATTTCAACAAGACTACATGCACCACAGGTATTCACTTGTAAATGGTCCAAATGGCTTGCTTTTAATGCTCTGCAGCTTCCTTCATAGCTCGGTAATGATCTTCTAGGAGTTCTTTAGGTTTAGCTTTGTAACACTCCAGATCTTTTGGCAAGGATTTTATATTGACAATGTTCTTGTTTTGGTTAAATCTTTGTTTAATTATTGGATGTCTGTAACCCGGCGAAACTGTCCTATTGGAGGTCATGCCTTACGTTCCCGTGGATTTGTCTAATTTTGGCTGTATTACCATTTAGCAATGCTATTTCTATATAATTGTGTATCCCGTGTCCTTTATATGCATATGTGTACATACTACAGCCAAGTCTAAGGACGTCGTAATCGTCCGAAACGCGTAGGCTTAAAAGGATCATATTCCCCCATTGTCCACACACCAGGACTATACCTTATTGGACTTTTAAAGAAAAACCAATAAACTTGGAAAACCGTTCCATTTTATCTCTACCTAAGCGCTGGATTCAACTTTCTTGCTACCTCCCATATGTGTACATAGTTTTTGATCTCCTATGCTTTTCTACAATTCCGTAATCTTGTTTAATTTTGTATAAGTTAAAATTACAATAAACAATTTGTCAAAAAAAACAAACAACTATATTCTGGAGGTAATTACGACATACAATTTCCATATTTTTATTATGTTTTACTACTCATGCACAATAACTTTTTTCTTCAAAGTATTTGTTTTTGTGTCCCCATATTCTAAGGGCCATAACTTTTTTATATTTTTTTCACTGGTGTAGCTGTATGAGGGATTTTTTTTTTCTTTTGTGCGACAACCAATGAAAACAAAATTTTCATTGGTACCACCTTGGTTTACATATGACTTGTTGATCACATTTTATTGCATTTTTCCAGAAGGCAGGATAAACAGAAAACAGGAATCCTGGGATTGTTTTTTTATTGTATATTTTACGGCATTAATCGTGCGTGTTGAATAAAGTAATTGTTTTAGAGCCTGGGTCGTTACCGATGCGGCAATATCAATTATGTATAGCTTTTTCATTTATTTCATTTTTTTTTCAAAATAAAGCATTGCAAGGGAAAAAAATCTGAAGAAAAAAAAAATGAAGAAAAAAAAAAAACATTTCTATTTTTTTATTAGTAACTTTATTAACCTATTTCTTTTAACTTTTTTTTTCAGTCCCGCTATACGACTTCACTTTGCGATAATTTCATCGCTTTATAATACACTGAAATACTTATGTATTGCAGTGTATTATGCCTGTCCGTGTAAGGCATCATTTACACGAGCGTAATATACGCGCATGCGACGTGCGTGCTTTTCACGCGTGTCGTACGCACCTATATTAGGCTATGGGGCAGTGCAGACAGTGCGTGAGTTTTGCGCAGCGCGAGTGCGTTGTGTAAAACTCACGACATGTCCTTTCTTTGTGCGCGGTTCGCGCATCACGCACCTATTGAAGTCAATGGGTGCGTGAAAACCAGTGCTTCCGTGCGAACTGCGTGGTTCGCGCAAGAGCTGTCAAACTCTGAATGTAAACAGAAAAGCACCACGTGCTTTTCTGTTTACAAACATTCAAACGTAGTGTCATAATGATGGCGGCTGCGCGAAAATCACGCAGCCGCGCATCATACACTGATGACACGTGCAGCTGTTAAGTGCCTTTTGCGCACGCAAAACGCCGCGTTTTTTGCGTGTGCAAAACGCACGCGCTCGTGTAAATCAAGCCTAAAACGGTCAGGCATTCTAGTAGGGCCTAAAAGGCATACACTAATGACAGACCTAGGGGCCCTTGGGTGCTGATGGAGTGACAGAGGCAGCCCCCTCCCCTTCAAACCAATTAGATGCCGTGGTTGCTATTGACGGTGTACATAGCCTCTAACTACATGCAAAATTAGAGTGTAAGATAAAGCAATATTTGAAAAAAATAAAAACAAAAAAAACAAACCTGTTAACATACCTTGGTAACAAAGCAGCGATGGGTGACAAGATACAAATAAAATAAAACAAAGGATTAGCGAGGAGTGTCTGCATAGTCCAATATGGGTTTGAAGGCGGGTTGCATGTTGGACAGGCTGAATTGTAAATCAAGGCCACAGTGAAAAATAGGAGAATACTGAAGGCAATGGAGGACACATTGATCCAAGTCTGAAAAAAAAAAAAAGTTGATTTATAAATGTATAATTTATGTCAATAGTACCAACAAACTAACTTTTTAAATCAATAAAAAAGTATGTAAAAGTTTAGTTTATACCACATGTAAACTAAATACCAAGAAAACTATTTTCAGACACAAAAAAAGCCAAAGAAACTACATCTTACCCAAGTTTTGGTCTCAATGCCCAAGTGCAGCATTATGGTGAAAAGAGCACATGTGACTATTGGTGTGCCCCACGTGAACAAATCAATATCAGAGTCATAGAATGTCTGCATAAGAAAAAAATATATATAAATAAAATACGCAAATAGCACAAGAATGTGTTATAGGATGTATTACATGGTGAGGAAAGCATGTAACTTACAAAATATGGGATGAAGAAACATATAAGACTTTGATAGAAAGCATCAATCATATTGCGCCAAAACATATGAGGCTTGTACTCCTATAAAGAGATAAAATGCAACAATTTAGATTGAAAGAACATCCAATTGATCTCAGAACATTTAAAAAGGGGTTTCCCACATACAACACTAGTCTTCTATTCACAGGGAACACCATACGTGCCGCTGCAGCCAATCGCTGGCCTCACTGGTGATGCTACCATGAACACGTGAAAAATGAACAAACCATCTGTACTCATAATGCAGGTATCCAATGCTACATAAATACCTCACATGCTACAGACACCTAAAGTTATTCTCAAGTGTTCAAAATAGAGGGTAGATTAAAATCTAATTACTGTAGACTCCTTTGAGAATTCTAGCATAATACTGGTAAATTACCTCCATTGTCTGTCCACTTCTATACAGCTCAGGAACCGCTATTAACATGTCAGCTGGTAGGTCTTTATCAAGAATTCCAGTAACCAGTTGTGGAATGGATGAAAAGAGTAAATTGAAAAATATAAGATACCACTGGTCAATCATTGCCGATCCAGAGAAACCACAATAAAATTGGTACCAAAACAGAAGGGCCACAAACATCTAAAATGAAAGCAAAAAGGAATAAAAGCATGTGTTAGTTTTCACCCGTGTGGAACTAAAATTCACTACAGCCATATAAATATAACGTATACATTTGTCCAATAAAGACCTATTCACATGAATCAGTCCATTGAATATGTCCATATAAAACAATGAATATAGGAAACTTATTAGACAATATCATTGGGGTCTTAGTTCTGCACTACAACGTACAGTCGTCTGTGTATTTTCAGTATGTCCTTTTTATTTATGCAAAGAAAAAAATAATTAATTCCTCCCTTCAACTCTTCTTCTCCTTTGATCCTATTTTTGTCTCATATTGCAATAAAGAATTCATCATGGGTCTCCCAGGAGATCAGCCATTTCTGCCCACTTTCTGTAAAGGATCTGCCAGACACAGCTTCTGTGTCGACGCCCGTGGGTAATCAGTCTGCACCTGCTCCTACATCTGTGAGACTGACTCCATCTTCCACCACTCAGGATGGCAGGCTTAGGAGTGGGAGAGCCTATCACAGCCTGACCAGACTGAGCTAGCTCCCTCCCACTGTCTATTTATACCTGCCTTTCCTGTTCCTCCTTTGCCTGTGATTCTGCTCTGCTTGTTTCCTGGCTCTGCTGCTGCTTGAACTACTGACCCTTTGCTTGTTATTGACCTTGGCTTACTGACCACTCTCCTGCTCAGCGTTTTGTACCTCGTGCACTCCTGGTTTGACTCGGCTCGTCCACTACTCTCGTTGCTCACGGTGTCTCCGTGAGCAGCTGCCCCGTTTCCCTAGCTTCTGTGTACCCTTGTCTGTCGTGCACTTACTGAGCGTAGGGACCGTCGCCCAGTTGTACCCCGTTGCCTAGGACGGGTCGTTGCAAGTAGGCAGGGACTGAGTGGCGGGTAGATTAGGGCTCACCTGTCTGTCTCCCTACCCCGCCATTACACTTTCTTCTCAAAAACCTGTTTCTGGCTGTAAGGCTACATTCACGCGAGCATGTTCGATTTGCTTGAGCAAAAAACGGACAGTATTTCCTAAATTTCTTGTCCGTGAGCATTGCATGTGGCATTAGTTTTTCACATCCGTGGTTACCCTCCGCAAGCACTTTTTAAAAAAAAAAAAAATTCCCTGCATTTCTTTACTAACTGATGCGTGAAAAACAGACCTCACACGGATGTCGTCCATTTGCGGTCCATGGTTTTCATGCAACCATAGACTTCAATGGGCGACAGCGCCCGCAAAAATGCACAAATATAGGACATGCAGTGAGTTTCACGCAATGGACACTCGCTACGTGAAAACTCACGCATGTCTGAATAGCCCAATTGAAATGCATGGGTCCGTGGGCTGTCCGTTACTTAAATGGACAGCACATGGACGAAGAACACGCTGTTTGAGTAAGCCAGCCCTAAGGTTGGAATCATACATGCAGCTTTTGATGCAGTTTTTTGATCCATCAAAAGGATAAAGGAAGAGACTTTTCATTTTTCCTTTTATACTTTTTCTTTTTGGCTCCACTCCTGTGGAATCGCACATGCAGTTGTTGAGCCAAAGGGTGCCCATACACAGTAGATGAAAGCAAAGGTCAGGCATAAAGAAGGATCAGGTGTCTGGCAGTGGTATTTATTCCCCTCTGCCCATCAAAAACACATGCATGGTCAGCCAAGCTGAGTGTGAATGTGTATAGAGTCAATGGGAGATGCAATAGCCGTTGGGCGACAGCTATTGTATGTGTATGGGCAGCTTTAGGCAACCTTACCCCACTGCTCTCTCTACAATAGGAATGCTAAACCCCTCCTTTGAGCGATCTGCCAGCTGGAAATAGAAGACATCAGGAGAACATTAACAACAGTGTTCTCTGCAAGGCTATTTGTTGGTCTGCAAAATTTACTGCATGCCACAGAAACACACTGTGGGCAAGTTTTTCTTATGACTTTCTCATTCATTACTAGGTTTAGTGTTCCTCAAAACGCCATATGAAATGTGGCTTCTGGTTTGTTATGCATTAAGCATAACTTATCAATCAATAACCGAATATATAAATCGACCATGACAAGACCGAATAGTTGTTGGAAAGGACCATGACACAGAGAGTGGCTCCTGGTTGATATGAATCACAATAGAACCTAAAGTGGACTTCAAAATAAAGCTCTTTTAACTTGAGACATGTACCGGTTACTTTTTAATAAGTAGGAAATCTAACAAAGGAAATTGGCCTAATAGTTTGTAGCAGTCCTTGCCATTCTCCATCCATTCTTAATTATTTTTTTTTTTTTAACATTTCTATTGATGTTGTCTTACAAGTGCTCAATTTAAAATAAAGAATACCCGGCAGTGAGCAGACTATAGCACCAAGAGGAGGCTTCATCATCTAATAGCCCATAGGTAGCTGGAATTAATTTCTCGAAGGGTCATTACTTAGGAACGAGATACAGTGAATGCCTCTTTTACGACATACAAATGTTGAAATTGCAAGTTTATTAGAAGGCATCAGCATGAGAAAACCAGACAATAAGCATGAAGGTAGTCATTTTAACGTTTTATTTCGCGGGCACCTTAGGGAATTAACTTGACTGGGTTTTTAGCATGTAAGCATTACATAAAACAGTCACTTAAGCATGAAACGGCATTCAATAAAAGTTGGATTATTTAATAAATCTATTTGTAAACTGCTGAAGTGGAAATTGCACAGCAAATTGATTATTCACAAATAAGTATTTTCCAGTGTAATATAGGCACGACGACATAACAATTCAATAAAAGAGAATTCCATTAGATTATTTCACTTTGTAGCCAAATACAGGTCACTGATCAATATTTAAAGTGATTAACTCTGGCTATATAGTCTGTAAATGTAAAAACTAGCATCTTCCATATATCTCATTACCGTATTTTCCGGACTATAAGGCGCACATAAAATGTTGAGAATTTCTCAGAAATAGAAAGTGCGCCTTATAATCCGGTGCGCCTTATATATGAACCCGACAGTAAAGAGAGGGGTTCATACAGGATCCTTTACCTCTATCGTGGGCGGCAGGGGTCGGCGGCGGCATACCACAGCACACACCATGCTCCTCCCCCCCGTGCGCCTATGAATTTATTCTTCACTTGGGTTTTTACAGTATCCATAAATGGATTGAGCATTACGGCCACCGTAATCAGGAGCCACACTGAGTGATACTTACAGCTCTGTAGGATCCTTGCAATATATCTTTGCTTTAGCGTTAACTATACCCACTACCCCAAAAAATGCCTCCTGTTAAGAGACATGCTTATGATGCAGGTTTCAAGCTTAAAGCTATAAGTTATGCAGTAGAGCATGGAAATAGGGCAGCTGCAAGAGAATTCAACATTAATGAATCCATGGTGCGTAAGTGGAGAAAACAAGAAGATGACCTCCGCCAAGTAAAGAAGACCAAACTGAGTTTCCGAGGAAACAAAGCAAGGTGGCCACAGTTGGAGGACAAAATAGAACAGTGGGTTATGGAACAGAGAAACGCATGTAGAAGCGTCTCCACTGTCTCTATTAGACTCAAAGCCACTGCTTTAGCACGTGACATGGAGATCAAGGACTTTCGAGGAGGTCCTTCATGGTGCTTTCGTTTCATGCAAAGGCGTCATCTCTCCATTCGCACCAGAACTACTGTGTGCCAGCAATTACCAAAGGATTATGAAGAGAAGCTGGCCATTTTCCGCACCTACTGCATAACCAAGATAAATGAAAAGAATATCCAGCCAGAACACATTATTAACATGGATGAGGTTCCCCTCACTTTCGATATCCCCGTAAACCGTACTGTTGAGAAAACAGGGACCAGTACGATATCTATACGTACCACAGGAAATGAGAAGTCATCTTTCACTGTAGTTCTCGCTTGTCAGGCTAATGGCCAGAAACTACCACCCATGGTAATTTTCAAGAGGAAGACTTTGCCTAAAGAAAATTTTCCTGCTGGTGTCATCATTAAGGCTAACCCAAAGGGCTGGATGGATGAGGAGAAGATGAGTGAGTGGCTGAGGGAGGTCTACGTCAAGAGACCGGGTGGCTTTTTTCACAAATCCCCATCCCTATTGGTCTGTGACTCGATGCGCGCCCACTTGACCGATACTGTCAAAGCCCAAGTGAAGAAAACTAATTCGGAGCTTGCTGTCATCCCTGGTGGATTAACCAAAGAGCTCCAGCCGCTAGATATCAGCATCAACAGGTCATTTAAAGTTAAATTGCGAGCTGCATGGGAGCATTGGATGACAGAAGGTGACCACACATTCACCAAAACAGGGAGGCAACGCCGTGCGAGTTATGCCACTATGTGCCAGTGGATCGTGGATGCCTGGAAGAATGTATCAGTCTCCAGTGTCATCCGAGCTTTCAGGAAGGCTGGAATCACCACTGAAGAGCCTAGCAGCAGCAACGAAACCGACTCGGATAATGAAGAGGAGGACCCCATGCTTGATGCCGAAATCGCCCAACTGTTCAACTCCGACACTGAAGATGACGGATTTGATGGATTTCTGGTGGAGGAATGAACTGAAAAAGTACGGTAAGGGTATGTGCACACACACTAATTACGTCCGTAATTGACGGACGTATTTCGGCCGCAAGTCCCGGACCGAACACAGTGCAAGGAGCCGGGCTCCTAGCATCATACTTATGTACGACGCTAGGAGTCCCTGCCTTGCTGCAGGACAACTGTCCCGTAGTATAATCATGTTTACAGTACGGGACAGTTGTCCTGCAGCGAGGCAGGGACTCCTAGCGTCGTACATAAGTATGATGCTAGGAGCCCGGCTCCTTGCACTGTTCGGTCCGGGACTTGCGGCCGAAATACGTCCGTCAATTACGGACGTAATTAGTGTGTGTGCACATACCCTTAACGTTTTGATTTGCAATTACAGCTGAACCAGTTGCAAGTTATTGTTAAAAAGTGTAATAAATTTTGACTTGCAGTCTGAGCAATGGTTTATTTAACGGTAATGTGCTGCGCCTTATAATCCAGTGCGCCTTATATATGAAACATGATTGCTTACAAGGCGCTCATAGAAAGTGCGCCTTATAATCCGGTGCGCCTTATAGTCCGGAAAATACGGTACATCTTTTTGCTGTGTTTACTTATTTTTCTGGCTTCACTGTTCGCGCAGTATAAGAATAATAAAAAACATGAAGGAAACAGTAACCAAGGTGGCTAGCTGCTGCACATAGATCCTTAGATTAGTTTTATCTTGAGTTCCCCTAGCAAAAATGTTGTGGGCCCCCCGTTTGTAATTGAGGTGACATAAAAGATTCTGTGGCTTAATCTTGTAGTTTCAGCCCCTGTTCCGGGCTGTCTTTAGTCATCTGAACCCCTGCTCTGACTAACAATCTTACAGCGACTACTGTGTGGACAGCAAGTCAGTCCTTCTATTCATGTCTAGGAGAGCTTTGTTGTGAGTTTCATAGGAATGAAGAGAGAGACTTATGCCTTATTCACACGACAGGGTCCCGCCCGAGTGTCGGCCGATAAAATCGGCCGTTTTTCCGGCCGGTTTACATTAGTTTTGCATCCGTTCCGGGCCGGGCATATCTGGACAGTGACATCAGGGGCAACTCCTGAAGGGGAATCCCCATGTGGCCGGTGATTCGACTTCAGGAAAGGCCCGTCGTCTGTGTCCATTTATGGACACTGAACATTTCTGGCTTCGCCTGGTGTGGAATCCCCGGTCACAGAGTGTTCGGGGATTCCGCTTCAGGAGTTTCCCCTGATGTCACTGCCCAGATATGGACAGAGACATCAAGCGCTCCGTCCAGGAGCAGAATCCCCGAACACACGGGGATTCCGCTCCTTCAGGGAGCTAAAAGTGGGGCTAGCACATAGCAGAGCAGAGAGATACCTCCCAGCTCTGCTATAGTGGCGTCGCTACAGTAGTAGCAGCCGCAGCAGCTGCTAGCGGCGCCATCGGCCATGGAAGGTGTCGCCGGGCCAGGGTGCTTTTAAAACAAGCAGGGGAAGGGAGCCAGCGCAGCGCTCCCTTCCACCTGCTGTACACCTCGGCCCTGCCACACAGTGTATAAACTTACCTCCAGCATACAGCCATTCGTCCGAATGGCATAAACTCCTCCTCCTCCTCACATGCATTATTTTGCAGGCGGAAAATCTGCCTCAAAATTCAGTTTGGAATTTTGAGGCAGATTTTGCTCTGCCTGCACGCCGATTTTCGCCCACAGCCATTGAGCGACGCGGGCAAAAAACGCAGCAAAATACGCTTTCCCTGCCTCCCATTGATGTCAATGGGAGGTCAGAGACGTAAACGCCCGAAGATAGGGCATGTCGCTTCTTTTTCCCGCGAGGCGGTTATTCCGCTCGCGGGAAAAACCGCCTCCGCCTCCCTTTGAAATCAATGGGAGGCATTTTTGACGTGTTTTCCGACACGGTTTCCCGTGTCAAAAAACTCTGTGTGAACTGGCCCTTCAGGTGGTTTTACACCGACAGTTATCGCCTATATTTACCACCTTTAAAACGAGCGCTGATCAACAATACAGCTTGTAAATCATTTGCGCCATCCAATGCAACGATCTTTTAGTATGGGGACAAAAGATAGTTACTACAATCGTTCATCCCCATGCATTTGCATCATGTCGGAAGCACACCTCTCTGCTTACACAGGGGGATGTGCTGCCGACTAGCGACCATTTTTTGGCCGCATAAAAGTTGCGATTAGCCAATGAACAAGCTTTTTCTCATTCATCAGCTTATGTTTGGGAGCGAGCATTTCTATTAATGGCCCATATAAAAGATATATACTTCCTATCCATACAGCAGACCCTATAAGATTCAGATAGTCATAGCCGAGCTCATTTGACCGAAAGGCTGCCCGGAACAGGGGCCAAAACTACAAGATAAAGCAGTAGAGGAGTTTTCTAACCACAGTATAATTTATGCCACCTCAATTAGAAACAGGGGGCCAAAAACATTTTTGCTTGGAGTGCCACTTTAAGGGTATGTGTACACAAAAAATAAAAAAAGTCTGAAAATCAGGAGCGGTTTTCCCTTGAAAACAGCTCCGTATTTTGAGACTTTTTTTTAATCAAAGTCGCGTTTTTGGAGCTGTTTTTCTATAGAGTGTATGAAAACCAGCTTCAAAAACGGCTGAAGAAGTGACATGCACTTCTTTTTCACAGCCATTTTGAAAAACGGCCGCGTAAAAAATGCCCCGCCGGAACAGAACGCTGTTTTTTCCATTGAAATCAATGGGTAGATGTTTGGAGGCGTTGTATTTCCGATTTTTCAGCCATTTTTCGGGACGTTTACGGACAGAAAAACGGCTGAAAACACTGCGTGTGAAAATAGCCTAAAGAGCCTCTGTCGTTTCAGGCTATTATAGGAATTGTATCTGCATTTTCACCCTGCATCTCTTATTGTCAGTTTGCCCTGAGCTCAGTTCCAGAAAGGGCTATTGTACAAGCTCTGGGGTTAGATAGTATAATGCTTAGTAGAATATTATGACAAATCAGAAGTGAGAGAACTATCAGTATGTGCCATCTCCTCCCTGCTCCCCTATCACAAACAAGCAGCAGAATGGAGGCCATTACACAGCAGTAATGAGCAGTGTTGCTGTGATTCAGACAGTAGGATGAGATGATAGAACACTTAGGCTATGTGCACATGGTAAGGAGTTGCACTAGGCAAACCCAACGTGGATTTTTAGAATAATCCGAAGCTGAAACTCTGATTTTTGCCACGGACGGTTTAGCCGATTTGCATGTGTTTTAGCGCCATTGAACTTCCGCAGCTTTCAGCACAGACTCTGTCAATAATGAACATACTACCCATTTGAAAACCCACACTGTTCTTCCGCACTGATTTTTTTTTACAGAGCATGTAAAGAGAGCATACAAAATACACCATTTACATGCTGATTCTGTCCGTAGTTAGCTGTGGAATACATACCCCAGTTCTGACAGAATGCACAACATGTAAACAAGGCCTTACTAGAAGCAGCAGCAAGGACGTTGCTGTGTGCGTCATTATGGGCTGCATCTGTAATCTATTCTTTAAGTAAAGGCCCTTTTACACAGGCCAATGGTCGGGTGAACAAGCGTTTGAATAAACACTTGCCCCCGATCATTGCCCTGTGTAAATAAGGCAGCGATCAGCTGATGAACGAGCAAATACTCGTTTATTTGCTGACCAGATCTTTTACGCGGCAAAAAAAAATGGTCAATAGTCGACAGCAAAGGGGATGCGCTGCCGACAAGATGCAAATGTATGGAGACGAACGATTGTAGTAACGATCGTTCTTTCCCATACTCCAGATCATTGCTCCATTTGAATGGAGAAAACTATTCCCTGTAGTGAATGCGGGCACATAAGCCAACTCCACACCCTTAACTAGTGAAAAGCACCCCTTTTGCCTGCACAGGCTTAGTGTCATTAAGAAGAGGAGAGAGGGCTCACATGCAACAAAAGAATTTCCCTTTAACCCCTTAATACCAAAGGTATTTTAAACCTTAATGAGCGAGCAATTTTTTACGTTTTTCCATTGTCGCATTCAAAAGATCTATAACTTTTTTATTTTTGCGTCGACATAGCTGTATAAGGACTTTTTTATTGCGGGACAAGTTGTATTTTATAATAGCACCATTTTGGGGTACATATAATTTATGGATTAACTTTTTAATTACTTTTTAGTGGGGTACTGGAAAAAAAACAGAAATTTCGCCATTTGTTTTGCGTCTTAATTTTACGCCGTTTACTGTGTGATATAAATAACATGATGATAACTTTATTCAGCGGGTCATTACAATTGCGGCGATACCAAATTTATATGGATTTTTTTATGTTTTCCTACTTTTACACAGGAAAAACAATTTTTTTTCAAAATTATTTGCTTTTGTGTCGCCATATTTGAAGAGCCATAACAGAAAACAGCAACTCTGGAGTTGTTTTTTATGGCGTTCACCGTGCGGGTTAAATAATGTAATCATTTTATAGTTGGGTTCGTTACAGACGTAGCGATACCAAATATGAGTAACTTTTTACTTTTTTTCATAAAGTATTTTGTAAGGGGACAAAGTGTTTTTTTTTTACTTGGGACATTTATTTATTTCAAACTTTAACTTTTTTTTACTTTATTTTTAGTCCCACTAGGGGACTTTACTGTGCAGACTTCTGATCGCTATTATAATACACTGCAATACTTCGGTATTGCAGTGTATTATTGCCGGTCAGTGTAAAACTGACAGGCACCTGTTAGGTCCTGCCTCTGGCATGGTCTAACAGGCAATTACTAAAGGCAGACCTGGGGGCCTTTGTTAGGCCCCCAGGCTGCCATAGAAACCATCGGCACCCCGCGATGCACGCGGAGATGCCAGTGGGATGAGAGAGGGAGCCCCCTCCCTCTAAAACCACTCAGATACGGGTTAAATATGATCGGAGAACAATACTAGTGGTTTCGGATCGTTGCCCTGAAGCCCGTGGCGGTTACTAACAGCCCGGGCTTCAGCAGCACCCCACACGATGCGGGGACAGTTCTTCTGAAGTGCCGACGCGGAAACGTGTCGCTTCAGAGGAACTACCCTGAACGGCCGACGTAAAAAGACTATACACCGGTCGTTAAAGAGGCTCTGTCACCACATTATAAGTGCCCTATCTCCTACATAAGGAGATCGGCGCTATAATGTAGGTGACAGTAATGCTTTTTATTTTTAAAAAAAATCTTTTTTCACCACTTTATTAGTGATTTTAGATTTATGCTAATGAGTTGCTTAATGCCCAAGTGGGCGTGTTTTTACTTTAGACCAAGTGGGCGTTGTACAAAGGCGTGTATGACGCTGACCAATCAGCGTCATGCACTCCTCTCCATTCATTTAGTCAGCGCGTAGGGACCCTTTTAGATCGCTATGTGCTGTCTTATACTAAACACATTAACAATACTGAAGTGTTTAGACAGTGAATAAACATTCCACGGGATGTCTATTCACAATCTCTGCACTTCGTTACTGTTTCAGTGGTAGTTAGCCCATAGCGATCTAAAAGGGTCCCTATGCGCTGAGTAAATTAATGGAGAGGAGTGCATGATGCTGACTGGTCAGCGTCATACACTCCCCTGTACAACGCCCACTTGGTCTAAAGTAAAAACACGCCCACTTGGGCATTAAGCAACTCATTAGCATAAATCTAAAATTGCTAATAAAGTCGTGAAAACAGATCGTTTTTTAAAATAAAAAGCACTGCTGTCACTTACATTATAGCGCCGATCTCCTTATGTAGGAGATAGATAGGGCACTTATAATGTGGTGACAGAGCCTCTTTAAGAGGTTAACCAAAGGCATCAAATAAATACCAAAAAATTAAGAGCTCTGACAGGTAACAGATGCTTTTTGATCAAAGCTCATTTACACATCATCCATATATGGCCTTATTCTAATTCTAGAAAATGTAATGTCCGTTCACCCCTAAAGATAGCAATTAAATGAGTAATATAAGGCACTGAAGGTAGGTTTCTGGAATCCACAGAAACGAATGGCAAAAAGTTGTATCAAGAAACAATCTCTCAACGTGTCTTCTATAAGAAGTCTTGAGAGCCGATTTATTGATATAATTATATTAATGAATAAAATTGTTTCTACATTTTTTACTTACAGCATTTTTGTAGAAGAAATATAAAACCATATTAGCAAGTCGAGAATAACACCATCGACCATGAACAAGCAGCAGCTTCTCCAAGTATCGGAACCTTGGAACAGCAAAGTCACTGGCCATCACTGCCTGTAAGGAGCAAGAAAGCAGAAAAAAATAAAAATAAATTAATAAATGATATAGAATAAATTGTGCTCGTTGTTAGCTTTGTCTTCTATATCATCAGAACATACTACAATGTATAACAAACACCAATATTCACTTTCCGCTGTGAAATTAGATGTAAAAATTGCTGTAATGTGTACAATAGCGCACAACTAGACGTCAGTCTGATTTGCAAGGTTTAAAATTTGCTCTAGTGGGTGTAATGGAGTGAAAAAAGAAGTCAATTTCCTTTATTAAATATAATAAAGTGATTAGAATGGTTAATTCAATTTGCATTTACATATTTCATGTCCAACTATAAAAGGTCAATCATGTTTTTCTCCACTTTTAAAAATTAAGGAAAATACACTGTTCTCATAAGTGTGATGCATGTTTAGTGGCGGCATTGTAAAAATGATGTGTTAGATGTATAAAATGAGAACATGTAACAAGTTAATCCGATTTTTCCTCACCAACATGCACATACTATAAGTATCTCTGTATAGAAGGCATTGAAAGATTAAAAAATAAAGAAATAATTAAAACCTTTTCATTTTAGAATATGGCAAAGCACTAAACACACAACGCTAGGTTGGGTCTCTTGCTCGGTTGGAGCTCTTTTTTCCCCATTCATTTGCCTCTGATGGAAAAAAGTGAAACGCCATATAGGTACTAGGAAATGGCATCCTATGGTATGGTCATTGTTAGGCTTTCAGATAAGGCAAAGACATTTTTTTTCTAAATAGAGCTCAACTTTCAATGATCCTTGGCAATGTCAATGTCCACTTAAATACCAGAGCACTGAATATGTGGATAGTTTTTTCAAATAATGCCAACTAGACAATTTTTTATTTTGGGTTAGGGTGACATTTATGACCAATAAAATAGAAAAGACAGTCTAGACATTATTGTAGCCAGATTCTGGCTTACTTCAAAGTGTTTGAAGTAAATACGGATATTAACCCCGTCCCCCTGCATGCATTCTGGGCCCTAACGACCAAGCAATTTTTTTAGTTTTTCCATCGTTACATTCAAAGAGTTATAACTTTTTTATTTTCACGTGGACATAGCTGTATGAGGGCTTTATTTTTGCGGGAGGAGTTGTATTTTACAATGGTACCATTTTGGGGTATATAGAATTTTTAATGAACTTTTACTAACTTTGGGGGGAGGGGGATATAAAAAAAACAACCCAATATAGCCATTGTTCTATGCGTTTTACATTTATGCCGATAACTGTGCGGCGTAAATAACATGTTACCTTTATTCTACGGGTCGGTACGATTACGGCTTTACTACTCTTGCAGGCTAAAAACACTATTGAACTAAAATCATTTTATTTTGCATCACCGCTTTCCAAGAGCCATAAACTTTTTTATTTTTCGGTCAATGTCGCCATATGAGGGTTTGTTTTTGCGGGACTTCATTATTACCATTTATTATTATTTTTTGGGGGGGGGGAATGGGAAAAAATATCAGTTTTTTTTATATGGCGTTCACCTTGCGATTTAAATAATACGCTAACTTTATTTTTTGGGTCATTATGATTGCGGGGATACCATATATGTGTAGTTTTTATTTTAATTTTTACACTTTTACTAAATAAAAACATTTTTTATGGCAAAAAAAAAAAAAAGATAGATTTTTTTGAATGTGTATCTTTTTATACATTTTTATTTCACATTAATTATTTTTCCAGTCTCACTAGGAGACTTCACTATGCGATCCTTAGATCGCAGATATAATGCTTTGGTATACTTCATATACCAGAGCATTACTGCCTGTCAGTGTAATACTGACAGGCATCTATTAGGACATGCCTATGGCACCTCCTAATAGGAATATAGCCAGGGCAGACCTGGGGTCCTTTGTTAGGCCCCCAGCTGCCATGGCACCCCATCGGATGCCCGCAATTGCACTCCCTCCCTCTGTAAACAACTCAAATGCAGCGGTCGCTAATAACCGCGGCATTTGAGGGGTTAAACGGCCGCGATCTAAGTAAACTTTAATGTCTACCATTGGAGGAGGAGCCCGGCTGTCATCAGACAGCAGAGACCCCGCCTGCATGGGAAACCCGTGCAGGACGTTGATTAGGCTGCTATGAAAAGGCGGTGGCCTAGAAAAAAGCCCATTAATGACCGCTGTGAAAAGGTGTATCGGCGGTCAAGGGGTTAAGAAATAAGTATTGCTGTTGATAAGCCAACTAAGGGGGTTTGCAGGTTTTAATCCATTTTCAAACCAAATTACCACAGAGCTGGGCAATTAAATGGGAAGAAAAATTAAATAGAAATTCAGCGCAATTAACCAACATCATCTTGCAAATTTCTGTTTTTTGTTTTTTTTTAAATTCCCGGTTTAAACTGTATCTTCAAGACGCAGACACATTTGAATCCAATGGTAGAGCAGTGGGCCGTAAAGTCCCTGCTGCACCATTCACGATGTATCGCCGGACGCGAGGCAGTGACAATATCTGTGAGGGGGCAGCTACGGGGAACTTTATACTGTGTGGAGGGAAGTTTTAGGGGCATTATACAGTGTGAGGGCATCTATAGGGGCATTATGATGTGTGGGGGCAGCTGTGGGTCATTATACTGCGTGTGGAACACTATGGGAGCAATATACTGTGTGGGGGTAGTGTCAGGGGGTTTAAAATATATACAGTAGTATACAGCAGGCTCAGGGGATTAATATTCGCATGCAAAAAGGGGTGTGGCCTAAATCGTCCATTAATCATAAATCGAGGTTGTGTGTTCAATTTATCGTGATTTTGATTTAGAACATAATCGCCTAGCCCTACTTGATCGAGGTCACGTGACTAGAAGGATGTCACAATGTGTCGACAACATGTAAGCCACTGCGGCAAACTATATGAAAGGGAGCTGGAGTGAAGGACTTGTAAACACATCTTTATACCAGAATATGCTTTTAAATAAATTCTGGATAACCCCTTTAACCTATCATCTTCAGATTATATAGTTTAATAGCATTTTGTTAAACATTAGTAGTAAGTGTTATCTTGTATTTCACATAAGATCAACAGATCAGAACTTGCCTGCATTCCTTCCTGACCAGATATCCCAACACCAACATCTGCTACCTGAATCATGCTGACATCATTGGTTCCATCACCTATGAAGAACATAGAACAAATATGGAGTATGGAAGACATGCAATGGTGGAACAACCCAATTTGTGCGCCATGTCTGGTTGCCCTAGCCTCTAGCATGATCAAAAATTCTGTAAAGTACACCGCTCAAGTAACCGTGTTGGCCACTATTCAGAAAGATCATCACTGAATACTAACTGAAGATTTGGATATCCCTCCCAATATTTCCATTTTGCAAACAATCAAATCTTGAATAAACATGTGGCCAATCACCACAGCACAGCTTTTTAGATTTATTGAGCAGATCAGAAAAAAAAGCTTACCTATTGCTAAAGTCATAGCTCTGAGCTTGTCTCGAACAAGCTTCACTACCATGCTTTTCTGGAGGGGAGTAGAGCGACAGCAGAGCACAGAGCGGCATTTTTGAGCCAGTGAAATAAATTTATCCGATTGGCTTGAGTCTAGTGCAAAGGCTAGCGTTTTCCCATCAATAACAAGTCCAAGATTTGGGCACTTTGTAGATGAAGCCAATGAAAAACCAAAGTCGGCATTCCAAGCAGATCGTTCCTTTGAGTGATTTGGAATCTTGGACTCTACATAGTGCAAACACTGATCAAGCAAAGCAGCACAGGCTTCCTGTAGAAAAGTAAAGAGTAAGAAGTCAACAGTTGTTTAAGGAATACATAGATGGAAGATCAAAAAGAATAAAGAATTACAAGAAAAATGAAAACCACGGGCATTACTACCATGCTGCATTGTAATGTTCATTTATGTAACCCAGATATATCATTTAAGCACATGACCACCGAGTGCATTAATAGGTCTAGGTCCAGGAAAAATATAGAGCAGTTATGTAGTTTTTTTGGGTGGCAAGTCTCACTGTGCCATCATGCCTGAACACAATTGGTGCAATCATAAGGGTAAGTTCACACGTAGCGTATATCCGCAGCATAATAACGTAGCAGCAGAGTGGATGAAATGTGAACAAATCTCATCCACACGCTGCGTAAATAAGAAGAAAAACTGCTCAGAAATTGACCTGTGGTGCGTTTTTTTTTAATCCGCAGCATGTCCATTGTATTTGAGTAATCGCTGCTTTTTTGCTGTGATTTTTCCCCATTGAATTCAATAGGGAGGTAAAACGTGCAACAAACAGCAGATGTTGCGATTTTTGTGGCGGAAAAGCTGCGAGTCCGGACGGTCTGCAGGATGCCGGAGGGTCAATACGGTAGCTTTTTTTTTGCGTTTCTGTTTTCCACAGCAGACATTCTGGCCGAAAAACTGCCCCTCAATTTGTTGCGTTTTTTTAATCTGGAATTTCCTGCAGCCAGGGCGGATACGCTGTGTACTTCTACACAGCGTATCCGCCCTGTGTGAACATACCTTAAGGGTACTACTTATTAAAATGTTTAGGCTTATAGCTATATAAGAATTGCTATGTGGTAATAAGTTATGAAAACTAATGTTATACAGCACTAATGTGTGTGAACTACTTTATTGGCAATACGACTTGGGAAAAGCATTTTTTTTTTTAAACTACATTATAATACAAAGAAAGGTAGGACATCTAAACAAACATTATAAATATTTTATACTGTATGGGGCAGATTTTTATTATTTCTGGTAGATTAACAGAGTTCTATACAATCTGTATTCCTATTCTGAGATATTACAGAAAAGCTCCTTGTTGAAAGATATGACCGAAAGCAAGTGGACACCACTACTAATTATGGCATTCACGCGTTTCAGCCACATCCTTTGCAATCAGGTGCATAAAATCCAGCACACAGCCATGTAATAGTTATAGACAAGTATTGCCAGTTGTATTGGCCATACTTAAGAGCTCAGTGACTTTAAACCTGACATTGTCCTAGAATGCCACCTTGGCGCAAGTTTGTGAAATTTCTGGTATGCTATAAGTGTTTGTAAAGTGGATGCTTCTAGGAGTAACAGTGTAGCGGTTAGACCACGCAAATGCACAGAACAGGGCCGCCGAGTGCTGAAACGCGTGGCGCATATAAATTGCTTATTCTCTATCGCAACACTCACTTCAGAGTTCCAAACTGCCTCTGAAAGGGATATCAGCACAAGAACTTTGCATCAGGAGTTTCAAGAAATAGGTTTCCATAGTCAAACAGATGCACACAAGCCTAATATCACCATGCACAATGGCAAGCATCAGCTGGAGTGGTGTAAAGCACGCCACGACTGGACTCTCGAGCAGTAGAAACGTGTTCTCTGGAGTGAACAATCATGTTTAACTGCCTGGCATTTTGATGGACGGATCTGGGTTTGACGGATTCCAAGAGAACACTATCTACTAGGATGCAAAGTGGCTACTGTAAAATTTGGTGGAGGAGGTATAAATGCCTGAGGCTGTTTTTTAGGGGTTTATTAAAGACCTCTAATTCAGAGTGAAGGGTAAAGTAAATGCTATAATATAGAAAGATATTTTAGACAATTTTGTGCTTCCATCTTTATGGCAAGAGTTTGGCGAGGGGCCTTTTCTGTTCCAGAATGACTGTGCCCCTGTGCGCAAAGCATGGTCCATAAAGACATGGTAAGTTCCTCAAATAGCCTGCACAGAGCCATGACCCTTAACCCTATCAAACACCTTCAGGATGAATTGGAACGCTGACTGTGAGTCAGACCTTCTCATCCAACATCAATGCCTGATCTCACAAATGCCTTAGAAATCAATGGCTTAGATGCTGCAAAAGTTAGAAGTCAGCATTAAACAAAATAAAATTAACTTTTTCCATATGAATGTCTGGAAGAGGGCACTATCCGCAACTATTAATGCTAGAAAATAATCAGCAATTTCTATGCATGAACTTTAAGCACAAAAGAACGTATATCACATTTTTACACTTCGGAATTCATTCCTTGGACTAGAAACTGTCGAGAGTGCAAGTAATAAGATCAGTAATTAATTAACCAAGGAAATGAGCTTTTATTGACCACTGACAACTGCACAGTTTCAGCTGTATAGCAGTTCATACTGCCTCAGACTTTTGGTGCACCTTTGCTTATGTTTTAGGACATTGTAGTTCCAGAAATTTCCAAACACGTAAGCCATTGCCCTAAATCACTCCTTTTACAAGGGGGAGGAATGAAGGTAATTATCCCTAAAGAAACGTAAGGCTGACTGAAGGGCCAGTGCTGATAAAGTTCATAAAAACCATATCTCTAAAAAATAAAAAAGGTGAAAAAAATAAATATATAAAAAAAAAAATAAACCCATCCAAATAAAACGTGAACAGAATTTTGGAATAAGCACATACAATGAATACATCTTGGGGCAGTAGTAGACTGCTCAATTATAGCTCTAGTTTCAAATATATGACCACACCCCTGTCCATGTGCCCAATTACGGCATATGGACGTCAGAGTGGAGTCCCCCGCTCGGGATACCCTCCTCTATAGGCCAGAACGGAAAGCTGCTCTGCCATGTAATACTAGATTTCCACTGCAGCAGGCTGTTGCAGGAGAAATCCTTGGCTGGCCACGGCAAAAACCAGCTGGTTACCCTGGGTGCACGGAGCAAGACCGATCGGCTGATCGAGACAACTGGTCTGAGACAAGCCCTTTAAGAAAAGAGGCTGATGTTAGACTATATAAGAGTATGTGCAGTAGGAATGAAGATAACAGATAAAATATAAAGGGTACATACTGGAAATTGATCATATGAATTAGGTAAGGACAGTGAAAATGAATACACTACATTAAAAAGGTCTTGGGTGTGGTGCAGGTGTTTTTTTCTTCATAACACAGACTACCACTGATAAATACAAATCTTACCATAGATTCTGCATTTAAAGTGATGAGGTCATCATCGTGATCCAGAAGCTTACAGGAATACCCTATGTTTACAGCAGTTTCCTGTTTATCTCCAGTCAGAACCCAGATTTGCAGTCCAGCTTTGCGTAGCCTCGTTATGGTCTCTGGAACACCTTCTTGTAAGCGGTCTTCTATGCCTGTAGCACCTGATGGAAATAAACAAATCATTAAAGTGGTTGTCTGGTTCCTAAACCTAAGGTAATAGAGGTGTGTGTGTGTGCGGTCACTTGTTCAGGAACTTCATGTATTAGCCAGTGCATAGAGTGGCTACAAAGAACGTCACCCGGCTTAGGGGAGTTGGCATGTCCGAGTATTAAATAAAACACAATACATAAGCAGTGCATGGACTACAGAGAACATTGTAATGCTGTTTTACTCCTGTGATAGCTCTGCATAGGAATTGAACACTTCCTGCAGTTTTCGGAGAATGGATCCCACAGTAACAAGGCATATAAAGCCTTCCTTCATACCTCTGATTGGGGTTTGCCCTTGGAGCTCCCAAAAACAACAGTGACAATTTATACTCTTGCAAGAAAGGGGAAACGAAGAAAAAGGTCATGCAGTCTCTTGGTAACGGCGCCAGACTTGTAAGTACAACTGCAATGTGTAAAATGAAATTCTCTCTTTATATGCATTGCTGGACCGAACCGGTCTCCTTCATCAGGTCAGGTATTCACTTTTCTGCATCTAATTTGCATTCTTGACGTTAGTGGCGGGAGAGCACAGTCGAGTATCAGCACAATATCAAAGTTGTTTAAACCTGGAAATCACAATTCAGAGATAATATACAAATCTACTAAGGCTGGATTCACACGAGCGTGGCGTTTTTGCGCACGCAGAAACGCGGCGTTTTGCGTGCGCAAAAGCCACTTAACAGCTCCGTGTGGCAGCATCATATGATGCGCGGCTGCGTGCTTTTCGCGCAGCCGCCATCATTATGACACTCCATTTGGATGTTTGTAAACAGAAAAGCACGTGGTGCTTTTCTGTTTTCATTCATCCTTTTGACAGCTGTTGCGCGAATCACGCTGTTCGCACGGAAGTGCTTCCGTGCGACATGCGTGGTTTTCACGCACCCATTGACTTCAATGGGTGCGTGATTCGCGCAAAACGCCCAAAGAACGGACATGTCGTGACTTTTTTTCAGCGGACTCACGCTGAGTAAAAATCACGCACATGTCTGCACGGCCCCATAGACTAATATAGGTCCGTGCAACGCGCGTGAAAAACACGCGCGTTGCACGGACGTAATTCCCGTTCGTCTGAATAAAGCCTAAAAGATCTTTCAATGTACAATAGCATTCACAAAAATAGTGAGTTTAAAAAAGCAAATAACTCGCAAAATTAGAAGAACTTTTATTTGCCTAAATGCAAATGCAATGGAAAGAATACTCATTCGATTCCAAATCAAAACAATAACACTTACCCAGGTGTGTTAACCCCTAAATGACCAGGCCCTTTTGTGTGTTTGTCAAAAAACAAAAAATAATCCTTGGTCATTGTCGTATTCTAAGAGTCTTAATTTTTTTTTTGTTCTGTTGACATAGCCGTATAAGCGCTTGTTGTTTTGCGGGACGAGTTGTATTTTTCAACTACACCATTTTTAGATGCTTATAATATATTGATTAACTTTTATTAACTTTATTTTAGGAAAGAATTGAAAATAAACAGCTATTCCAGCATTAATTTTCACGTTATAAATTTGCGCCGTTCACTATGTGGCATAAATAACATGTTACCTTTATTCTATGGGCCGGCACGATTACGTGGATACCAAATATGTAAAGGTTTTAGGTTTTCCTAATAAATAAATTTTAAAAAAAATACCTGTTTTTGCATCGCCACATTCCAAGAGCTGTAAGGCCTCATGCACACGACCGTGTTTTTGCGTCCGCAATTCAACCGCAAATCCACGGGTAAATTGCGGACCCATTCATTTCTATGGGCCCATACACACTATCCGTGTTTTCACGGCTCTCCGCATGTCCGCACATCCGTGCCGCAGAAACTACGGACATGTCCTATTATGGGCCGCAAATGCGGTGCGGACATGCCAATAGAAGTCAATGGGCCCGTGGAAATTGCGGATACACCGCCGTGTGTCATCCGCAGTTTTGCGGATTTGCGGAAGTGTTGCTAGGCGACGACCGGGAATGAGTTCTGTCGTCATCATGTTTTACCTAGGCTTTTTATTTTTCATCCGCATTTTGCGGATTACATACGGATGAACTGCGGAGGACATACGGATGAACTGCGGATGACATTTCACGGAACACGGTCCTGGAATTTGCGGACCAGAAAAACACTACGGTCGTGTGCATGAGGCCTAACTTTTTTATTTTTCCATCGATGTAGCCGTATGTAGGCTTTTTTTGCGGGACAAGGCGTAGTTTTCATTGGTATTTTGGGGTACATGGGACTTATTGATTAACTTTTATTTTTTAAGGGGGGGAGAAGACGGGAGAAAAAAGGGATTTTGCCGTTGTTTTTTGTGTTTTTTTTTTACGCTGTTCACCTGGCGGCTTAATTAATGTGTTAACTTTATTGTTTGAGTTGTTACGATTGCGGCGATACCATATATGCGTATGCTATTTTATTTTTTTTACACTTTTAATAAATAAAACCACTTTTTGGGGAGAAAAAAAATTTTTATTTTTACTATAAGCTTTTTTTTCTTTCATAAACTTTACTTGTTTTACTTTTTTTTTTGTCCCACGAGGGGTCTTCACTATGCGATCTTCTGATCGCTTATATTTAGGCTGTGTATAACAGCCGTGCTCCTGCCGCTGATTGCGTGGGTACACTGGCAGTACCCACGAGATCAGAGCGACAGACATATCCATCGCCATCCTGTTTGTCTCTAACCAAGAAGTTGTTCGCTTACTAGTGTGTTTTGGGTCATTGTTATGTTGAAAAACCCATTTCAAGGGCATTTCTTCTTCGGCATAGGGCAACATGTATTAATATATTCAAATGGATCCACAATCCCTTGTATGCGATAAATAGGCCCAACACCATGGTATGAGAAACATCCCCTTATGATTTTTGCAGCACCATGCTTTACTGTCTTCAGTGTATTGTGGCTTGAATTCAGT
The DNA here is from genome assembly GCF_050947455.1 of Rhinoderma darwinii. Taxonomy (NCBI): domain Eukaryota; kingdom Metazoa; phylum Chordata; class Amphibia; order Anura; family Rhinodermatidae; genus Rhinoderma; species Rhinoderma darwinii. Next base: position 185,776,401 of record NC_134688.1, on the reverse strand, counting down.
GCTCGTGGGTCGTCTGACATACTATCTGCGGCCACTAGACTCAGAGAACAATTTTGCTTTCATCAGTCCACAAAATGTTGAGCCACTTCTCTTTGAGCCAGTCATGTGATCCTTGTCAAATTTTAGCCTATTCAGGACGTCTTTTTTTCAACGAGACTTTGTGGGGAGTTGTTGCTGGTAACTTGGCTTCACTTAGGCTACATTCACTTGAGCGTGTCAGATTCACGCGCATGAATCTCGTCCATTATGCATCAGAGTGCTTTGCATGCATTATTCACGCACTCGCAAAGCACATTTTTTTTTTAATTATTATTTTCAATTGAATTGATGTGCAAATCACGCACCGCACATGGATGTGCATCTGTGTGCGGTGCGTGATTTTCACAAATCCATTGACTTCAATGGGCGATAGGTGCGTGAAAAACACACCAATATAGGAGCCTTTGCCATTTTGTAGTTGATTACACTATTGCTTCCGGCAAAACGATGGGTCTAGTGCACAACAGAGACAAACGGAAACCATGGGCACCGGATCCTTCACCATTGAAATTAATGGTGATGGAAACGGGAAACTCTGGTTTCCGTCTGTGTTCGTTTGTGTCTGTTCAGGGTCCCGTTCTGACGGAAAGCTCCAACGGAACGTCCACACGGAACCCCAACACAGATGTGAACAAAGTCTCAGAAAGCTAAAAGAATGTTTCGAATTTTGCAATAGACATGAAAACACATATGATGCAAATGGATACAAATCTACGCTCCATTACTACTGTGCTAGAAAATCAAAGGACTCATGGGGTCACAACATTTAATGTATTTAGAAATTGACAAATTGTTTGGTTCGACTTAATGATCGATATGGCTTTTTTCTTATGAAATTTGCTTAACATCTCAAAATCTAGCAAATTCATTCACCAACACACATACTTAGGCCTTATTCACACGAACGTGTGCGTTTTGCACGTTTAAAAAAAGCGTTTTGCACGCGTTGCAGTTCCGTGTGTCATCAGTGTTTGGTGTGTGTCTGCGTTATTTTCGTGCGTATGGCATCCTTATGTCACACGGTTTTGACGTTTACAAAATGAAATGAAGGTGCTGGTTTTCTTTTTCCCCTCATTTCTTGAGCAACTGTTGTGCGAATCACGCACAGCACACGGATGTGCGTCCGTGTGATGTCCGTAATTTTCACGCACTCATTGAATTCAATGGGTGCGTGATTCGCAAAAAACGCTCAAGTATAGGACATGGTGAGTTTCACGCAGCGGACACACACTGCGTGAAAACACAGAATGTCTTAATGGCCCCATTCACTTGCATAGGTCCGTGCGACGTGCGTGATTTTCATGCGCGCATCACAGACGTGAAATACTCTCGTGTAAATAAGACCTTAGTCCGTAAATTGCAACGTTATTAACAAAACATCAAAACTCAGATTAGTTGAAGATATTTGCTAACTTCTAACTGTATTATATTATAACAATTTATTCTACTCAAGCTTATTTAACTATGGCATGACTGTGGCCAAAATAGCTTTAGGTTTATTCCCAAACCTCAAAGTGTATTTGGCCAATTAAACCCTCAGAATAATTTATTTTTTTTATAGTAAAAAACACACAACCCACACATTTGTAGATCGAAAAACACAATGAATGTTTTGCATATTAAATAAATGAGATGAAAGTCTATATGTGCATATAAAAAAAGTCTGTGGGTCAATGGAGTGCTGGTGTTCAACTCCAAAGAAGGCAAAACTCCCAAGTTTGAAAATTTCCACCACCAAGTTTTACTGTGTAATCGAGCACTTTTCTAATAGTTTCCTTAGAAAAGAACTTCTGTTTCTGCCATAAATATCAAATTTGTTAATTTGACTTTATTTATCGCAGTCATCAGTTGTGAAATGCTTTTAAGTCTTAGGCTGTATTCACATCTCGCTGATTTGTTGCGGATTTTGATGCAGAAGTGGCTCCAATAGGAAGCCTTACCTATGCCAAAGGCTTGGCCAAATTGGCCTTGTGTTCCATCCTGAAAAGTGGTTTAGCGAACGCTACCTGAAACCACCAGTCCCCTTCATTGCTTGTGGCTTATTGTAACCAACCAAAAACACAGGCAAAAAATAATGATTACACTGCAGAGGTGGGAGCAGCTACATGGGCCGTGATGCATTAGTCAATGCGCTGCTGCTACTCCCCCTTGCATATTCCAACACTTGACAGCATGTAGTGCCTGGGTAAAGATTCTCAAAGTTCCGGTTAGTTGCAATTGTGAGCTCTTGATTCGTGTCCTGTCTGATAGTTACTTAGCCGACCTGTGTTGACCTGTGCTCATCTACCAGAGTCCGCCAAACTCCACCTGCCCAGATTACCTGTTTGTCGGACTAAGACTCTGCCTGCCAATTCAGTACTGCGCTCCTGGTTTGCCACCAGCCGTTGCTATTGTAGATTATTCAGGGAACTGCAACCTGATTAACTCTATGAGGGTGTTAAGGGTAAAGAATGGATAATTCATTACACTCTACTCCTGCCTTGCCACAATCCAAATCTAATAGTGACCCAGTAGACTGGTTTGTTACATTTTATCATTTAACACGGAGAAAGCCCTTCCATGCTTGGAATACCTTTTTGACTTCTGCCACTTTCACAAAATAGTAAATATGGCATCAAAACGGTAAAAACGTCGCTTAACACAAAACACTCTGCTGAAAACCTGTGGCGTAGTCATAATATATATTGTTAGAACAATATGTGAAAGTTCATCCTAGGTGGATTTCTATCTACTAAACAAACGCTTGAGAGTCATCATATGGTTCAATGGAAGAAAGCGGCTCAAGGCAATACTTTTTTCGTACAACTGAATTAGTGACTTAGAAAGAGATGGATAGATATTTTACACACTCAGAATCTGTACTATACCACTTAGGCTCTAGCTTCAATGATCAGGTGACCCTAGACAAGCCTAGATGTTAAATGTAAGGCCCTTTTCACACTACATTGTGGTCATATACCTCAGACAGGGGTCTCAAACCTAGCTTCTGTGCAGGTGAGAGGGGTTTCAGCAAAGAGGGAGGGGGGACACAGTAGCCTTCACCCTTTAAGCGATGAGACAGCACCACTCCGCATAGGGAAGCTCCAGTTATAACGGTCCATAACTTCCAGACACATAGGTTTAATGGAGGCCTGTGATGGATGCCGTACAGTGGCATTCGCCACCCATAGGCTAATGTGGCATCCATTAAACGTATACTTTTCCATATTGGATGCCTCTGGATAGAATAGTAGACTATGCTATTCGATCAAGCAAAAAAATAAAAAAACAAAAAAAAACTGTATACACTGTAAACACTCTTTTGGCCTCTGTCGGTATAATGGAGCCCCAGAGACGCTTGTACCTTGGGAGCTTTCCCAGTGTACACATTAAACTTGGGTCTAAAACAGTGTGAAAGGGGCTAAAGGGGGAATAAGGCCCCATGCACACGACAGTAAAAATTCTCCGTAATTGCGAACCGTAATATGGTCCACAATTACAGACCCATTCAGATATATTGGCCGCGGACACCCTTCCGTATCGCTACGGATGGGTGTCCGTGCCATAGAAATGTTCAGAAAATTATGGAACATGTCCATTCTTTTGCATTTTACAGGCCGTGCTCCCATACGTTGTATGGGAGCACGGCGCGAAAATGCGGACGGCCGGTTGCGTCCGCAATCACAGGCCATGATTACGGGCATGGCAGTGTGCATGGGGCCTAATACTGCACTAAAAACTCAAACAGGAAGGCAGTGTGCCATAAGAGCATACTGCACATCTGGTATTGGAAGCATCCAATGAGCAGTATCTACCTCACTTAAAATATTTCCACACGAGGCCGGATTTGATAGATTGGTCCATCTTAATAGAAAGTTGCATGGGGCCAAACTTATAATTATGGTACAAGTGAACAAGACTGCCTTGTTACAATATGCTAAAACTCACAGTAAATACATATTACATCTATCTTTAACATACACATTAAATGGTAACTAACAATTGGAGACTGTCGCAAACTAAATCCTGGTTTTGATTCAAAGGATTTTCTGAATATTACCAGTTAACGGCTCCACCTAGTCTTGTATGAAGGAAAAATTAATAAACTTACCCAGCAAATGCAGATTAGTCTCCAGGCGAACCGCAGATTGAAACAGTAGCTCTTCACGATTCTCTAATGAGGATTCTGCTTGTAAATGAAATTTCAACCAACAGGCGTACTCCTCCTTACTGAGAACCTGGAAGAGAAAGTCATTGAAACCGTATATTATTTATGGGCTATAATCTCCAAAGTAAACTCTACTTGTATAATATATGGTTTCTGTTGAGACGGAACAGACCAGGATGACACATAGATGGATTAACAACAACAGGTTTATATTCTGCTATCTGCACAAGGACATTTTATTCAAACCAAGATAGAAGGTTTTTTTGACAAACTATTTTTGTAAGCCCACTACATATATACACAAAATAACTAGATAAATGCACCTTCAGGTGAAATAACATTGCCACTAAATCTGATAAGGAGCTATGAAACCACATTTATAGGAAATCAAGCTTGGAGTTTTGTAATAGGAGCAGTGTCGGGTTGGTAGAAAAGAAAGAAATCACCCTTAGGCCGGGATTACACACCATTTTGATGCAGTATTTGGCTCAGTTATTTTAGCCAAACACAGAAGTGGATCCAAAAGAAAAGTAGATGCATTAGACTTTTCTTTATACCTTTCCTTCCTTTTGGATCCACTTCTGGCTGTAGCGCAAAGAACTGTATCAAAAGCTGTATGTGTGATCCTGGCCTTACAGGTAGGTAGATCAGGGGGAAAAAAAAAAAAAAAAAAAAAAAAAAAAAGGTACCTTATTGCTAAAAAGTCCCTGCGTCTTATATTCGTCAGTGAGGGGACCCGGCAGTGCCAGGCCCCCTGACCGCTCCTTACTTAACCCCTTCCCGACCCGTGATGTGCCGGCACATCATGGAGCGGGGAGGGGATGATGTATGGACCGGGCTCACGAGCTGAGCCTGCTCCATACACTGCAGGTGTCAGCTTCTGACACTCTGCACTAACGGCTAGGGACAGTGATGGCGCTGTTCCTGGCCGTTTAATTAAATGCTGCGGTCTATAGCGACCGCGGCATTTAGAGTGATTTTCCCATGAACGACATTTATGACATATCCACAGGATATGTCATAAATGTCAGATAGATGCGGGTCCCATCTCTGGGACCTGCATCTATCTCTAGAACAGGGCCACCTAAGCCCCGTTCTATCTTACCTGGCTCCGCTTACACGGTCGAGTTACGGAAACAGCGCAACTCGCTTAGCTACGCAGTTTCCGTAACTCCTATACAACAGAATAGTAGTTACGGAAACAGCGTAGCATGCTATGCTGCTTCTGTAACTGCCATTCACTACTATGGGAGTTACGGAAATAGCGTAGCTCAGCGAGTTACACTGTTTTTGTAACTCATCCATGTATTGCAGTGTATTGTACCAGTGATCTAATGATCGCTGGTTCAAGTCCCCTAGAGGAACTAATAAAATGTCTAAAAAAAAAATAATTAAAAAGTTAGATACATTTTCAGGAGTGTAAACAAAATGTAAAAGTTAAACAAAAAACAAAAAACAAAAAAAAAAAAAAAAACTTTCCTATTTTTACTCAAGCACAATGTAAAAATAAAAAACGAATAAAAAAATTGGTATCGCTGCATCCGTAAAAGTCCGAAACTATTACAATATAGCATTGTATGACTCACACAGTTAACGGTGTAAAAATTCTTTAGTTAAAACCCCAGAATCGTTGTCTTTTGGTAACCATAGCGCTATAAAGAATGAAATAAAAGGTGATAAAAAAAATCGTATGAACCAAAAAAATGGTGCTAATAAAAACTACAGCTCGTCCCGCAAAAACTAAGCCCTAACCGCTCAAATGATGGAAAAATATAAGTTATGGCTTTCAGAATGTGACGAAACGGAACGAATTATTTTTTTTAACCAATAGCTTTTTCTTTGTAACATTTTTTCCTATTTTCTGTTGTCTAAAACCTGGGTGCGTCTTATAGTCAGGTGCATCTTATAGTCCGAAAAATATGGTATTCCTTCATCTGTATACTTGTAGTTGTAAAAATAATTCCTATACCACATGCACAAAAAAATAAATAAAACCAATAATAAATACAGGGGGATTCAGTTTTCCACTGTACAAAGCAGTGTACAGATGTCAGAATTTACCCAATTATAGGGATTAGCAGCTCTTCATAAGAGCAGGCCATCCCTGTGTTACAGATCACTCTGGTCAGAAGTTCCTTGTCCTGTGTCATCCACTGGCTGCTCAAAACGTAACTGACAGGTGAAGAGGATAGCACTGGGGGGGGGGGGGTACAGGGCTCATTGACTGTAAAGAGACTGACACGTTCACTATGGGGCTGGTACGTAGGGCCGGCCTTAGGGGTGTGCGAACTGTGCCTTTGCACAGGGCGCATCACTCCAGCAGGTGGAGGGGGGTGCTGTGCTGGCTCCCCTCCCCTGCTGGCTTCAAAAGCGCCCGGGCCGTCGCTAATGCTGTATCCAATGAATCCAAGAGCCAGCTTGACTTTTCTGGTTGTCAGCAAAAGGATCTCAAAAGCAGAAATTAAAAAAAAAAAAAAAACACCACCTCAAAAAAAGCCACTAAGGCGCTGTTCACACGGTTTTTGCCCTCCGTTTAATGTATAGGCCCAGAAAATCTCCCGATGTATATGATAAATGGAGGCGGTCACAGATGCCCAACAGTGGCATCTGTCAGCCATAGGCTATAATGGTATCCATTGAATGGATACGTCATTAACTCCTTTCGTGACGTATCCGTTAAATGGATACCATATTAGGTTATCTCCACACTGGGAAGCTCCAGTTCACTGGAGCCTCTAGTTACATACGTTTTAACACAGGCCTGTGACACATGCCTTACAGTGGCATCTGTCAACCATAGGCTGTAATGGCATACATTAAACGCATACGTTTTTTGCTGGATATCTCTGGATGGAATAGCATAGTCCACTATGTTATTCGATCCAGAAAAAAAAAAATTGTATACCAAATACCACTTGACTGAGGCCAAAAAATATACTTTCGGCCTCAGCCAGTATAATGGAAGCCTATGGGTACATTCGACCTATGCGTTGGGAGCTTTCCCAACGCATACATCAAACGTACAGTGAAGATGCAATGTGAACATAGCCTAATACTAAAACTTATTGGGAGGTCAGTGTAAAAACTCCAAGATTTCAGGAATTTTTTTTTTTTCAAAGCGACATGAAAAATTTAAAGCGAATAACATATTCCACCAACATTGAAAGGAAAAAAACTATGTATGTTGAACATGAAAGCTTGATTTAAACAATAGGTCACATACAGACTATAAATTCCCTAACCACTTCAGGATCGCTCACTGCATATTTATGCCCACATGTGCTGGGTTTCGAGCAGAAATTACGTATATTTATGTTCATTCTTCTGCTAGCGATTGGGTCTGACACAGCAGAACCAACACCCAGACTGGGCTTTTACGAACAGCTTCTGTTCCTGGTGACAATCAAAACCCGACTGGTTCAGGTTCCAGTCACGTGATCGCGATATTGCAGCAACAAACTTTCCAGGGGTCTGAGCAGAATAAAATTGTGCCAGAGTGACAGCAGTGGAGAGAGAAGTGGACACAGTACAAACATACCTTTGGCAAAAAGAAACAAAATTATTAACCACTTCTAAGCAATCCCGCATAAATTAATGGTGCAGTCCCTGCAATTTTACATTCCCTAATGGATGGCACCGCCCACTTCTACACACAGTGCCGTAAACGGGATCGGGTTGTCATTTTGACAGTCAATCCTGAACTGTGACAGAAGGCTAAAACATCAATTCCTTGTCTTTAAGACTCCTGAACAGATAAATCAAACTAACATGAGTTCCTCTATATCAGCACCAAATGACAGAAAGGGTTCACATATTTTGCATTGTTATGCACAGGAGAATTAGAGGCTTTTGACGTAATTACTATTGATTTATCAAACTACCCTAAAACAGAATTTACCTACATAAACCGTTCAGCCATAACATTAAAACTCCCTGAACAACATTGTGCAGGTCCCCCTCATAACGCCAAAACTGCTCTGCCCCCTTCGAGGCATGGACTCTTCATCTGGCACCCAAACATTAGCAGCATATCTTTTGAAGGGGCTTTCCAAGATTATTATAAAATATACAGAAAAGTATGTGTCTGAATGGTCACCAGATGATGCCACCATAGCTCAGTAGTTATTTTACATTTTCATTATCTTAGCCAGCGGAGTAGAACATCTTTGTTTTGATGCTGGCAGGGATTTCTGTGGGTGGGAATACTATTTAAAAGCACTAGAATTCCCACGATTCCTCACACACATTACCTATATTTATAGCGGTCTGCAGCCCTTTCTCTTACAAAGTGTAAGGTAGTGCTGTCATCTTTCCCTGTCCACCACGGAGACACCGCTCTGCTGCTAGACTGAACTATCTAAAGATCGGTAAAACCCATTTATGTCCTGTAAATTGCAAGGTGGGGACTCCATGGATTACACTTGTTTTCCCATGCTTGATCAGATTACGATCTAGGGAATTTGGAGGCCAATTCAACATCTTAAACTCTTTGTCTTGTTACTCAAACCATTTTTTTACACTGTGGCAGGGCACATTATACTCCAGAAAGTGGTCACTGTCATTAGGGAATACTGTTGGCCTGAAGGGGTGTATTTGGTCTGCAACAATGTTTAGGTAGGTGGTACTTCTCAACATGGCCGCCATCAGGGAGGTACTGCCGGTACTGCTGTCAGGGGCCCGGTCAAAATTTGAAAAAACGGGGGCCCGTGCTCCACTGCCGGAATGCATTTGCTCACCGGCCCTTATGATTTCACTTTGGTGAAAGGAACAGGTCCCATCACGGAGCCGGGGCCCGTTGTTTGCATCAGAGTAAAATCATAAGGGCCCGCTGTTCACATAGAGCCCGCCCCTCCTCCTCCTCCACAGTGGCGTGACAGCGCGTGTGGAGGAGACGTCATGAAGGTGGCGGGAGGTTTGAATGCAGTGGAGGCGACAAGCAGCAGCAGCAGCAGCAGCAGAAGAAGAAGAAGAAGACTCCTGACACAGTGAGTACAATATGTAATGTCTGTCTGTCAGGTTGCTGCTGCCCGGAGCCTCCTCACATCACATCCCCACAATAAAAATCAGTGTTACCCATGTCACACTATACACTCTCCGCTCTGCTTCATATCCTTGTATCGCTAGCAGCATTTCTTACCACTTCTCTCCAGGGCTGTGTATCAGAGGGAGAAGACAGGTTTATTGTCCCGTTATGCTGCACAGGAGATAAGAGCCATCGCAGAGCTGCTACTATTGATACAATGCAGTGCTTCAGTGTCCGGAGGATCATACAGACCTGGGTAAGACACTTGCTTTCTAGGGGGGAGGGGGGGGGGATGGTTAGATGACAATGGGGACAGGGAGATGATGGTGCAGTGGGTAGGAGATAATAATGGATGGTGGATGACACTGAAGGAGACATTATACTAGGGGGATGATAACTGGGGGAAAAGAGGATATCTGAAAGGAGGGGTAGAGGAAGGAGAGAGTATACGTGGGGGAGAGGAGAGATTTTTAAGGCTATGTACACCTTTTTTTTTTTTTATACAAAAAAGTTTATTAGTGTGTGTTATGAAACTTTGTAAATACTTTTTACTTTATGTGATACAGCTGCTTTGTATCCTGTATACAGAGCAGCTGTATCGTGCGCAGAGACCTGTATCTATCAGGTCCGGGGGACTGACGGGTTCAGTGTCGGCGGGCCAGGATCCACCTGTTATCGATCAAATCTAAATTATGAACAGGGACACGCAGGACCCGCTGACCTGACAGATAAAAGGTTTCAGTGCATGATATAAAGTAAAAATATATTTTTTTAAAAAGTATTTACAAAGTAGCACCAAACAGACTGGTAAAACAACAAATACCACACTCACTTTACATAGCCTTCAAACATGTGGTGGGTAGAGACATGGCCGGCCTTCGGATAGATGGCGCCCCGTGCAAAATTATCTTTCGGCGCCCCATCCAATCATAAAAAAAATGGCCCATAAAAAAAAGTATAATGCCCTCCACAGTATAATGCCCCTTTAGTTCCTCCCATACAGTATAATAATAATATATTATAACCCCTTCAACGACACAGTATTTTGTCCTCTAATTGTGCCCACACAGTATTATGTCCCCTAAGTGCCACACACAGTATATTGCCCCCTGTAGTGTCCCTACACAGTATAATGTCCGCTTAGTGGCCCCCACACAGTATAATGCCCCCCTCCCCTACACAGCCCCCCTGTAGATAGTGCCCCCTGTAGATTGTGCGATACAGCCTTCCTTTAGACAGTGCCATACATCCCCCACCTCACCCTTGTAGATCGTGCCATACAGCCCCACCTCACCCTTGTAGACAGTGCCATACATCCCCCACCTCCCCCTTGTAGATCGTGCAATACAGCCCCCCCACCTCCCTCATGTAGACAGTGCCATACAGCCCTCACCTCCTCCTTGTAGACAGTGCCATAAAGCCCCACACCTCCCTCTTGTAGACAGTACCGTACAGCCCCCACCTCCCTCATGTAGACAGTGCCATACAGCCTCCCCACCTACCTCATGTAGACAGTGCCATACAGCCCCCACCTCCTCCTTGTAGACAGTGCCATAAAGCCCCACACCTCCCCCTTGTAGACAGTACCATACAGCCCCCACCTCCCTCATGTAGACAGTGCCATACAGCCCCCCACCTCCCCTTGTAGATCGAGCCGTACAGCCCCCCCCACCCCTTCCTTGTAGACAGCACCCCCAAACAAACAAAACAAGTTGTACTCCACTAGGCCCCGTTCCCACGATGAACTGAGCTGCTCCACGACGGGATCCTTGCGTTGGCCGGGGTGATCCTGTAGCCTAGTACAGAGTTTCCCAACATTTTCGGACTCGAGGCACCACTGGAAAAATAAAATTTCCTCAGGGCACCCCTACTTTAGAGAAAGACAGAAAATGGCTAAAAACAAGCACTACACTCGTAGGGTATGTTCACACAGCGTTTTTTGTAAGGCAAAAAAAATCTGCCTCAAAATTCCTTTAGGAACTGACAGCGTTGTTTGACCTTTTTTTTTTTTTGCGTTTTTTTTAAGCTGTTGAAGCGAATGCAACAAAAGATGCAAGAAAAAAAAGCTCCAAACGATATTTACTACCTCCTATTAATTTCAATTGGAGCTGAGAGGTGGAAACCACTTGAAGAACATCAGCTCCCCACTCCCAGTAAAATAATCATCGGCCCCCACTCACAGTGAAATGACCATCAGCCCCCCCACTCACAGTAAATTGACCATCAGCCCCCCCCTCACAGTAAAATGACCATCAGTCCCCCCCTCACAGTAAAATAACCATCAGCCCGTCACTCACAGTTTCCCCCTGTAGATAGTGCTACACAGCCACCTGTAGATAGTGCCACACAGCCACCTGTAGATAGTGCCACACAGCCACATGTAGATAGTGCCACACAGCCACCTGTAGATAGTGCCACACAGCCAACTGTAGATAGTGCCACACAGCCCCCTGTAGGTAGTGCCACACAGCCCCGTTGTAGGTAGTGCCACACAGCCCCGTTGTAGGTAGTGCCACACAGCCCCGTTGTAGGTAGTGCCACACAGCCCCCTTGTAGGTAGTGCCACACAGCCCCCTTGTAGGTAGTGCCACACAGCCCCCTTGTAGGTAGTGCCACACAGCCCCCTTGTAGGTAGTGCCACACAGCCCCCTTGTAGGTAGTGCCACACAGCCCCCTTGTAGGTAGTGCCACACAGCCCCCTTGTAGGTAGTGCCACACAGCCCCCTTGTAGGTAGTGCCACACAGCCCCCTTGTAGGTAGTGCCACACAGCCCCCTTGTAGGTAGTGCCACACAGCCCCCTGGTAGGTAGTGCTACAAAGCCAAGTGGTAGGTATTGCCACACAGCCCCATGGTAGGTAGTGCCATACAGCCCCCTTGCAGGTAGTGCCCCACAAAACCCCTCTTATAGATAGCACCCCTCCTTCCTGTAGATAGCTGCACTGTAGCTCCCTGAAAGAGCGGAATCCCCCTGTGGCCAGGAATTCCGCTCCTGGAGCGCTCCACTTGATGTCTCTGTCCGTATATGGACAGTGACATCAGGGCAACTCCTGAAGCAGAATCCCAGTCCACAGCGTTGCCGACGCTGTGATCGGGGATTCTACTCCAGGAGAAGCCCTTGTCGTCTGTGTCCATTTATGGACAGTGACGTCAAGGGCTTCTCCTGGAGTGGAATCCCCGGTCACAGAGTCGGCAACGCTGTAAACGGGGATGCCCCTTCAGGAGTTGCCCTGATGTCACTGTCCATATACGGACAGAGACATCAAGCGGAGCACTCCAGGAGCGGAATCCCCGGCCACACAGGGATTTCGCTCCTTCAGGGAGCTACAGTGGTGCTAGTAGATTACAGTGCAGGGAGATACCTCCCTGCTCTGCTACAGTACGCCGCCGGCCATGGGGGGGCCTTTTCCAACGGGCGGCATGGGCGCCCTCATGCCCGGTGTCACCACCCATGCCACTTTCTGTTCTCCCAGAAATCCCCTCCTCCTTCCCCCGCTGAGCCCTGGCACTTAGTCTCTCCACCTTGCCCCCTGATACCCACCAGCTAGCTCTGCCCTGCCCCTCCAAAGAGATCTCCTACTAGTTTGCTTTTCACCGCTGCCTTACCTCCGACCCCTTTACTTTGTGCCCGCCCCAATAGTGAGGGGGGCCCCAGTCTCCTTGGCTGTATGGGGCCCAGAAATTTCTGATGGCGGCCCTGCTTCTCAAAGTAACATCCACATGAATGCCAGGACCCCAGCAGAAGATTGCTCAGAGCATCACACTACCTACACATAGCCTGCCTTCTTTCCATAGTGCATCCGGATGCCAACTCTTACCCAGTTAAGTGACGCACACACACCTGGCTGTCCACATGATGTCAAAGAAAACAATCAGACCAGCTCACCTTTTACCATTGCTCCATGGTCCAGTTCTGATACTCACATGCCTATTGTAGGCGCTTTTGCCAGGGGACAGTGGTCAGCATGAGAACTCTGACCGGTTTGTGGCTATGCAGCAAGCTACGATGCACTGTGTTCTGACACCTTTATATCATAGCCAGTATTAACTTTTTCAGCAATTTGAATCCCACAGAAGAGCTACTGGAGCACAGACGGGCTAGGCCTTAATCCACACATGCATCCCTAAACCTTGCCGCCTATGACCCGGTCGCTGGTTTTTTGGTTGTTCTTCCTTGGACCAATTTTGGTAGGCACTAACCTCTGAATACGGTGAACACCCCACAGGACCTGCCATTTTGGAGATGCTCGGACCCAGTCCTATAGCTATCACAATTTGGCCCTTGTCAAAGTCACTCAGATCCTTATGCTTGCCCATTTTTCCTGCTTTCCACACATCAACTTCAAGAACTGACTGTTTACTTGTTGCCTTATATGTCCAACCCCTTGACGGGATCGATTGTAACTAGACAACCAATGTTTTTCACTTCCCCTGTCAGTGGTTTTAATGTTATAAATGAACAGTGAGACCCACAAAATAAGAAGATTTCAGATCGAACTTGGAATAACAAGAAAACCCTATAAGTGCAGCAAAAAACATTTGATAAAATCTTATGAAACTTAGCTCTGGGCATCAAGGTCCTAAACTACTGCCTTGAAAGCGTTAAACTGATAAAAAGAAATCAGGTTTATGCTGCCATATCCGAGTAGTAGTAACAGAAACCCCAATTCGACTTTTTCATTAATCAGTAGTTTTCATAAAATTCAATCTGTCTCCTGCAGTGCGTATTCATTAGCTACGCCCCCCCCCCCCCCCCAATTTCCTAATGTACATGACTAGGATTTAATAAAGCAATATACCGTACACATGATTTACATGGTGTATATAATTTTATTGAAATACATTCTTTTACATAAGGGAATTGCATGCACAGCAATTCCTTCATATATACTGATTATGCCTACTTTTCTACAGGAGCCTTGAACTGCCTTTATAAATTTAGTTTACGCCAGTGTCCCTGACCCTTTAAAAACAATTTCAATGGGTTACAAAACAAACATGCTGAATAAATAGGTGTATACATGTTTATTTGCATAAGTAAAGGAATTTCAGTGAAGTGATGTGGCTGCAAATGAGTCCCTCAGCTGTCACTAGTACCATTGTGGTTGGCACAGAGGGTGCAATGCTTTTGTTATTAGTGCATTGTGGCTGGCTATGAGGGCACTGCAGCTGTGTTCCTGGTTCCATTAAGGCTGGCACTACAGTGGATACTAATTCTACTATGGCTGACACTGGGGGCACTGCAGCATTTACTTATGCCACTGTGGCTGGAACTGCAGTTGTTACTTGTGCCACTGTAACTGGCTGTGGGGGCACTGCGGCTGTTACTAGTCCCACTCCGGCTGGCACCATGTAGCGATTACTGGTACGACTGTTACTGCCGTGGCTGAAACTGGGAGCAATGCAGCGGTTACTGATGCCACAGTGGTTGCCATTTAGGGCACTGCAGCTGTAATTGGCACCACAATTACTGTCACTGTGGAGGCATTGTGACTAATACTGGCAGCTGAGCTCAGTTGCGTTTGAAATAAGCATACGAAATTAAATGTTAATATGCACCCAGTGAGCAAAGCAAATGCCGTCTGTAAAGGAGAAGGAAGGACAGAGATAGATAAGCGGTGTTCCTCTGGTCTTTTATTCCCCAGAGGTCACATCAAGGCAGCGTTTCCCGAGCTATAGAGCAATAATGCCTAGTGGCTGCGAAAACTTCTTGCCCCGCTGAAAACTTGAACGTTCCTGCTAGATGCAGTGTCATTACTACAGGCTCGTACTCCGTGCACCACCGCGTCTCTACATCTTCTGACTACATTAATTCAATTCTACGGTTGGGTGTGAAAAAAATAATCGTGAGGAGTTATAGTGGCAAATTGATCAAATACATTGCCCAGCCCTAGTGTCAATCATCGGCAGGGGGGGGGGGGGAGATGTAGGTTAAGAATACAAACAGCAGGAGAAAGTGAATTTTAATGAAAACGACTGATTATCGAATAATAAGTGACCCAGCGCTGGAATCGGGGTCTTTGCAACAGATTCCCTTTAAACACAATCAACAATAAAAGTTCAACTGTGAAAAAGCTAAAAAGTACTTACTCGTTTTGCTATACATAAAGTACGTAATCCATCAACCGCATAACAGTTCAAGTAGTTTTGAGTTTTGGCTTGGATTCTTCTTTGGTACTTTCCCACAGAGCTGTCTAAATAAAAATAAACAGGTCACTAAACTGTTAAACTAGAGCTTTTCCAGAAAGGCAAAAAATTATCTACACTATAGTTCAATAAAAAGCATGTAATATTACACTGGCAGTTTACATATTAGGAGGTCATTCTTAAAAGCTTGTCCGCAGAAGGAAATCTGAGAGATTTATTTCCGATGACTTATATAGTGCTAACATATTTTGCCACGCTTTACACGGATTGTTGTCCCTCACAAGTCCCTGTTTCAAGTGAGGACAACCTAAATTTCCTATCGCACACACATTAGGGCGAGTTTCATTGGAAGCATTGCGTAAATAGAATATCTGACTACAATGACACACGAAAATGTCACAACTGATTAGAGAATGATCATTAGTGTTTGTAAAAAGCCCTTATATGTGCTATATAAAACATTTTTGTTAAAAAAAAGTTGAACCACACTTTGCCTGTCGTGTGGATGTCATTAACTGCTGCTTGCATGAAAGCCTTGCCTTAAGCCGACCATACACGAAAGATTTTGGGTGGCGAAAAAGGCAGTTTTAGACCATTTTTTGCCAACTGCTTTTTTGTAACATGAAAGAGTGACAGACCGTAGATAGACCTCTATGGAAAAGTTTATCCGAAATGTTGGATTTTTTTTGGTTGTCAGGTGAGTTTGTGAAGTCATTCATGTCAAAACAACAGATCTGCAACCCATCAATAAAAGCACAGACAAGGCAGAGGATCAGCAAGTTTTTTCAACTCATGGTGTTGTCGTTCAAAGCGCCAACCTTCAAAGACAAACCGTGAACAGCAAGTCATTCAGAAAACGCCCGTATGAAATCACTAATGTATGGCCAGCTTTAAAGAGGCTCTGTCACCAGATTTTGCAACCCCTATCTCCTATTGCAGCAGATCGGCGCTGCAATGTAGATTACAGTAACGTTTTTATTTTAAAAAAACGAGCATTTTTGGCCAAGTTATGACCATTTTTATATTTATGCAAATGAGCCTTTCTTAAGTACAACTGGGCGTGTTTAACCCCTTAGTGACCAGCCCATTTTAGGCCTTAATGACCAAGCTATTTTATTCGTTTTTCTATAGTCGCATTCAAAGAGCTATAACGTTTTTATTTTTTCGTCTACATAGCTGTATGAGGACTTGTTTTTTGCGGGATTAGTTGTGCTTTTTAATAGCACCATTTTAGGGTACATATAATTTTTATATTAACTTTTATTAACCTTTTTGGGGGGGGGGGGGGTTATAAAAAAAACCTGAAATTCCGCCATTGTTCTATGCGTTTTTAAATTGACGCCGTTCACTATGCGACGTAAATAACATGTTACCTTTATTCTATGGGTCGGTACGATTACGGCGATACCACATATGTGGAGGTTTTTTTATGTTTTACGACTTTTGCACAATAAAAACACTTTTGAACTAAAATTATTTGTTTTTGCATCGTCGCTTTCCAAGAGCCGTAATTTTTTTATTTTTCCATCAATGTAGTGATTTTTTGGGCTTGTTTTCTGCGGGACAAGACGTAGTTTTGAATGGTACTGTTTTGGGGTACATGGGACTTATTGATTCATTTTTATTATGACTTTTTTGGGGGGCAATGGAAAAAAATTGCAATTTCGCCATGGTTTTTTGCGTTTTTTTTTACGGTGTTCACTTTGCGGTTTAAATTACATATTAACTTTATTAATGGAGTCATTACGGTTGCGGCGATACCACATATGTGTACTTTTTTTTTTTTTTTTTACACTTTTACTAAATAAAACCACTTTTTATGGAAAAAAATTTATTTATTTTTTTACTGTACTTTTTATTAATAATCTTTATTTCACTTTGATGACTTATTTTATTAGTCCCACTAGGGGACTTTACTGTGCGATGTTCCGATCACTGCTATAATGCTCTGGTATACTTCATATACCAGAGCATTATTGCCTGTCAGTGTAAATCTGACAGGCAATCTGTTAGGACGTGCCTCCGGCGCGTCCTAACAGGCATATGTCCAGGGCAGACCTGGGGGCTCTTATCAGTCCCCCGGCTGCCATGACACCCCATCGGAGACCCGCGATTGCATTCGCGGGCCGCCGATGGGTGACAGAGGGAGCGCACTCCCTCTGTAAACAAAGTTAAATGCCATCGGGTTAAACGGCCGCGATCGAAGTAAACTTCGATCGCGGGCGTTGGAGCAGGAGCTCAGCTGTCATCAGACAGCAGAGCCCCGGCTCCTGCCTGCACGGGAGACCCGTGCAGGACTTAGACTAGGCTGACGTGAAAAGGCGTCAGCCTAGCCTAAAGCCCATTAGTGAATCACGTAAAAAGGCGTATTAGTGGTCACTAAGGGGTTAAAGTTATGTACAACTGGGCGTGTATTGTGTTCATTACATCTGGGTGTGTTTACTTCTTTTACTAGCTGGGCGTTGTGAATGGGAGTGTATGATGCTGACGAATCAGCATCATCCACTTCTCTTCGTTAACACCCAGCTTCTGGCAGTTCACAGACACACAGCGTCTGACGCGATGAAGTTCCTGTGGGAGGAAGTTTCTGCAAAGGTAGTGCAAACACAGCTGCTTCGTGTCTGTTCGGCTTTTTCCGGAAAGCCGATGTATCGGAGTACGAGCTCATAGACTTTCTATGGAGTCCGTACACCGATACATTTATTTCTGGAAAAAGCCGAACAGACACGAAGCAGCCGAGCGCTCACACGAGCACTTCAGCTGCTTCGTTCTAGCGATTGGTGGGGGTCTCAGTGCTCGGACCACCACCAATCCAAACTTCGGACTACATGTCACTAGACATGTCAGAAGTTTGTCGAACGTTTAGCTACACTTTAATGAAAGCCCAAAATTTCTCAAAAAATTAGATTATTATATAAACCCAAGTTCAAAAATTATTTTTAATACCGAAATGTTGGCCCACTGAAAAGTATTTGCACTCAATACTTGGTCGGGGCTCTTTTTGCATGAATTACTGCATCAATGCGGCGTGGCATTGAGGCGATCAGCCTGTGGCACTGCTGAGGTGTTATGGAAGCCCAGGTTGCTTTGATAGCGGCCTTCAGCTCTTCTGCATTGTTGGGTCTGGTGTCTCATCTTCCTCTTCACAATACCCCATAGATTCTCTATGGGGTTTAGGTCAGGCGAGTTTGCTGGCCAATCGAGCACAGTGATACTGTGGTTATTAAACCAGGTATTGGTACTTTTGGCAGTGTGGGCAGGAGCCAAGTCCTGCTGGAAAATGAAATCAGCATCTCCATAAAGCTTGTCAGCAGAGGGAAGTATGAAGTGTTGTAAAATTTCCTGGTAGATGGCTGCGTTGACTCTGGACTTGTGGACACAGTGGACACAGTGGACCAACACTAGCAGATGACATGTCTCCCCAAACTATCACTGACTGTGGAAATTTCACACTGGACCGCAAGCAACTTGGATTGAGGTCTTTCCACTCTTCCTCCAGACTCTGGGACCTTGATTTCCAAATTAAATGCAAAATTTACTTTCATCTGAAAACAGGATTTTGGACCACTGAGCAACAGACCAGTCCATTTAAAGGCTTAGGAAACCTTTGCAGGCGTTGTGTTGATAAGTTGATTAGAATGTGACAACATGAGTCTACAATCTTCAACTTTTACCCAATATTCTAATTTTATGAAAGACTAAATTTTGGTTTTTCATTAACTGTTCGCCATAATCAACATTAAACAGAAAAAAAAATATGGAAATAGATCGCTCGGTGTGTAATGAATCTATAGAATATAGGAGTTTTACTTTTTGAATTACTGAAATAAATTAACTTTTTGATGACATTCTAATTCATTAAGAAGGACTAGTATATAGAAGCTGCAGCAGCATGGAGGTGATTATGTAGCATTAATGAGCAGTGTAGCTGAGAATCCAGCACCGAGTGGAGTTAAAAAAACAAAACGTACTAGGTAACTGCAGCACGTGTGTGTGTCTGACTTTCTCACTTTGCTCCTGCTCTCCCCTCCCCATAAAACGTATTGTTAGTGTGTCTGCGTCTCTCACTGCACACAGTAGGCTATAGAGGGGGGAGCAGAATCGCTGTCTCCTCCAGCTCCCCCCTCCCATGTACATAGACGTCTATGGGCAGGCTGTGAAGAAACACCCCCCCACTTCCCATAGTACGTCTCCATTGCTCTATAACGAAGGATGGACTTTGATTTACAACAGGGTGTGGACAGCAGATTACAGGAAGGGAGACACCTAGTGGCATATCTCAGGTAAACTATTGGATTAGCATAAATTGTCCCTTTTACAGCAGCACGATTTTGCGAGTGATACTGCTTTTTAACCTGTAAAATCTTGTGGCCATTGTTGCAAAACTATGCGGCCATTAACAATTAACCTGAAAACGGCATCTCGGCTTGGTTTTTTGCCGCTCACCGGTCACTATGTGAGGCGTTACTCTCACAGCTGCTTTATTTAGAGGGGGCTTTCTCTATAGATTGTTAGAAATGTGTATCTGTTTACATCAGATATTCGTGTCATTTAAGGTCGAAGACTTTTTTGTTTTACAAAAAATCCCATGGAGAAGTTTGTGAATACACACACACACAATATATATATTATATATATATAATAAATTAGAAATGAAAAAGGGACATACACAACGTTTCTATCAGCTGCATTGTTTTCTATTCCTGTGTGTGTTTCTATAATAGCAGGTGTATGGATCTGGACACGAGCTGATGCTGTTGGCGAACATACAGTCCTAAGTAAGTAATTAAGACTAAGTTGATTTTATATACTTTCTTCAGACTTGACACAAACCTACAACTGGCTACACCCACACGGGACAGAAAATTCTGCTTGAATTTCACACAAAAATCTGAGCATTGCTGCAGAATTTAAAATTTGCAGCATGCTTCATCGTGTTCTAGATGTTCGCTGCAATTTCACCCTTTTCAATGTAGAAGTGGTGAAATCTGCAGCAATGCGAATCTGCTGTAGAAAATCCACAACAAACTCCCGTGAACCCCTGTGGGTTCCCGAGAACGAGTTGTAGTCTGCTTCAAATATTCTACTGGATCATTGCCTTCAGAGTCTCAGCTTTGCCTCTGGTTTTTATGGAAGCCTTTACAGCCTGAATACATGTTCACACTTTTAAAATGTAATTTTAGCTCGAATTATCATAACAAATCAGAATTCAGTTTTCATGTTTTCAGGTATATGTAAAAAGGCAGGTAGGCATTGAAAAGAACCGATTGTCTGCTATGAGGATTGGCGTTGCTATGATAACAATGAGCTGCAAGTTTTGTCTCAAGGACACAGACCCAGTACTCTTACCACAGGGGCCTGTAGTTTACGACTAATCACTAGAAACTAGAATATGTGTACATTTTATTTTTCATATTTTTTAAAACATGGCAAGAGGGCTTTAAAATAGAGATCCTCAAGTAGCTCTTTAAAATGGATCACAGGTCAAATAGCAAAGCATCTAGTCCAAATCCGACCTGATTACATAATGTTATCCTATGTAACAGAGGTATTTTGAAACTGCAGAGTTACTGGGAAGCATGCTGTTCCGTAATTTCAAGTATTTACTTATCATGCATGTTACATTTATGTTAAATGAACCTATTGCAGTTATTTATAGCCATGGAATACTATATGATACCATCTGCTATGGCTCTCTGCACTGGGAACAGGTTCAAGTAGAAATCCCATGTGACTGGAGACCTGAAACGCACGTGCAATTATTATGAGGGTGTATCAGGAGCAGAAACGACAGAACTATATAAGGTCTCATATGCAAATTTAGCGGTAATATATGTATGTTTATTGTATCTGCCATATTATTTCAAGCTAGTTTCTAAAAACTGTCACTCTCCTAGCTTCTTTTATACAATTCTACCAATGTATTTACCCCTTCCTACATTCGGCCAGAAGACCGCAATTAGGACGAAATGGTATGGCCAGTGATGGCTCGGGCACAGGAGGGCTGTAAAAGAAAAGGCAACATCCTGCTGCAGTGGTAACTCCCATCCCAGTCATTTAACCCCCATAGATGCTGAGGACATTAGCAGCTGCGGCACCTAAGTGGCGACAAAGGAAGGGGACTCCTTATGTCACTCCATCTACTCCCAAAAAATAAAAGTTAATCTACCAGTTATATGTACCCCAAAATGGCGGAATTACAAAATATGGCTAGTCCTGCAAAAAACCAAGCCCTCATACAGCTAAGTTGACGAGAACATAAAAAAATTAAACAGTTATGGCTCTCAATGCAGGAATGTAAAAACATTTTTTTCCCCATGTAAAAGGCTTTTGTTGTGCAAAAAGTAGTAAGACGTAGTGTTCCCCTGATGAAACTTCCTCAACAGGACGTAGTAATGCGTAGGTTTATTTTTAGGGTGTATTATTTGTAATATGACTGTGGTGCTGAGGAGTGATATAGGGCGATGTTGAAAGACTGATTTGTGGAGTTATGAGTCTCCGCTAAGTGAAAACATTCTACAAGGTTTAACAAGAAGAGATTATGGAAATGGTAGACCTTTTTTTTTTTTATTGTTTTTTTCAAGAATAAATGTGATAATCTGGAATAAACCTACTGATGTGAGTGGACTACTGACTGGGAAAATTCATCACCATGTGGAGAAAAGGTCCCTGGAGTGCCATCAGAGGGTGGCAGGAAGCTATTTTAGCCATATTTAATCTATTCCCCCCTTTACCAAATACTGTAACCAAGTGCACTGTTTATTACACTGTCTATTATGCAGGTGATTTATTTGTGTTTTTTATCACGAGATTAGTCAAAGTTAAAGAGGATGTCCAGGCACGGATAACGGATGACCTATCCACAGGATAGGTCATCCGTAAATGATCGGTAGGGGTTCTATTTATGGAGTCGCTTCTATAATTCACAAGCTATTGGCATACTCAAAACCATAAGGTCTGCGTTCATTTCTGATTAATAGTCTTGGAATACACTATAGGTATCACTAAGTACCTTAGGCGTCAGTTCACACGGCGGATTTTGCTTGGCAGGTCCTGCCGCAAAAACAGCAGCGGAATTATTCCGGCCGTCGCAAGGAAGATTCCTCCTCCCAATGACTGCAATGGGACGTTTGGGCGGAACCTGCCCAAAGTTTGGGCAGGACGCTTTTTCCCGCTAGCTGAAAAAAATCAGCTAGTGGCAAAAAGAAGCGTCCGACTGATATTAAAATGAATGGGAGGCAGAATTTTGTGGCAGAATCCGCTGCAAAATTTCAGTCGTTTGAACAGGGGCTTACACCTAAAGACTTAAAAAAAAGAATTGCTCAAGATGACCGGAAAAAAAAATGAAACCGAAATTCAGCGCAATTAATCAATTGCCCAGCCCTACTATAAGCCAATCCATACATACACTTATTAATGTGTGGAAAGGATGACCTAGGAATGCTGAATTACATAAAAGCAAATAAGAATCGAAAACGCAAATAAAAACAAAAAAAAAAATGAAATCAAGCAACATGTGACACTTGTTATCACTAGTCTTAAAATGACAGATCTTTCCATAGTATTGGATTGCGGTCAACCCACTTCGTACAATTAAGTAGTCTCCCATTGGCTAGGAGATGTAGTTTCGCAACAGCTGGAGAGCCAAAGATTGGAGACCACGGCTATGATATACAAAAATGTCAGCATATCTTACCTTTAGAACTTGATTTAATTAGATCCAGAACAACAGAGTCTGCTCCTTTAGTGTAAACAACAATTTCATCTGTAATTGGATGTCTAACCACAACAGACATCCTTTTCCTGGTTGAGTCAAACCCCAGTGTGTGCAGGAGTTCAAAGTTTAATCGCCCCAAATGGGGCAATTCCACCGTTACTTGGTCAGACAATCTACCAACCAGAGAAAATTGATATGCCCTGGCAGCATATACAAGTGCAGCTTCATCAGGACTCTCTGCTTCATAACGCAACTCGCCCTCTTGTCCATCTCCTGTTACTTTACTGGCCCGTTGAGAAGTCTGGTCACTTAAACTCATCTGTGGAGAGCAAGACAGTTTTCCTTCCAGCTTGATAAAAGTGCCCTCGGTTGAGGTTGAGGACAAGATACTGGACCCAACTCTTTGCATAGATTTGCTAGTGTTAAGACTCAATGAACTGCTACTATTTGATCCAGAAGTAAGCCGGCTGGGTGTAAACCTCCGGATGAAGTCTTCAATGGTTTTAACTGGAGATTTCAGTTCAAATCGAACTCTCACCTAGAAAATTATATATGACATTAGTATACAACGTTTGGTTTCTAGACTTATTATGCATTAATCGCACCAAACTGCTGTAGTTCTGCTGCAATTTTGTGGTAATCGCTGCAAAAAACAAAACGCACTTAAATTACAGCGGCAAAATCCAGTCAAAATGTCTGGGTTCACATTGTCCGGTTTTTTTGCTGCGTTTTGAAAAGCAAAAAAACCGTATGCATTTTTTTTTTTTTTAAATACTTGCGCGTTTTTACAAGGTGTTACAGCAGTAATCCTATGATCATTGGACTCAAAACCAGACTGCAGCTGAAAAACTTAAACATGTGCGTTTTTTTTTTTAAATGCGTTTCTTTT